>NC_060196.1:65808749-65851126 GCF_021184085.1 Oncorhynchus gorbuscha
ACTATTTCTACCCTGAGTACTGAACTGACATCTGTCTATTTCTACCCTGAGTACTGAACTGATAGACTATTTCTACGCTGAGTACTGAACTGACATCTGACTATTTCTACCCTGAGTACTGAACTGAAATCTCACTATTTCTACCCTGAGTGCTGAACTGATATCGGACTATTTCTACGTTGAGTACTGAACTGACATCGGACTATTTCTACCCTGAGTACTGAACTGACATCTGACTATTTCTACCCTGAGTACTGAACTGAAATCTCACTATTTCTACCCTGAGTACTGAACTGATATCTCACTTTTTCTACCCTGAGTACTGAACTGATATCTCCCTATTTCTACGCTGAGTACTGAACTGATATCAGACTATTTCTACCCTGAGTACTGAACTGATATCAGACTATTTCTACGCTGAGTACTGAACTGATATCAGACTATTTCTACCCTGAGTACTGAACTGACATCTGACTATTTCTACCCTGAGTACTGAACTGATATCAGACTATTTCTACCCTGAGTACTGAACTGACATCTGACTATTTCTACGTTGAGTACTGAACTGATATCAGACTATGTATACGCTGAGTACTGAACTGATAGACTATTTCTACCCTGAGTACTGAACTGATAGACTATTTCTACCCTGAGTACTGAACTGATATCAGACTATTTCTACCCTGAGTACTGAACTGATAGACTATTTCTACCCTGAGTACTGAACTGTGCTGTGATTACTGCTCCTCCTTTCAAATCTGAGGTTCAATGGCTCCATCACCATGGTTAGTCTGTCCATTTGGCAGCCTGTTACCTCTATAGGGCACCACTGCCCTATGGGCCCTGGTCAACAGTAATGAATTACATAGGGAGTAGGGTTCCATTTGTGATGCCGACTAAGACAGTGATGTTCCCTCTCTTTAAAGCTCAGTCCAGCAGTCATTTTCTTCTCGTCTGTTGTGGCCCAGGTAGTGTTTCCTCAATGACGTTTGGCCAAATTAATCTACAATCAACTATTGGTTTCATTAGGCAAGGCCTTTCATTATCTGTTGTTTTATTTGATCTTCTGAAAAGCTGTTTGACGTAGGGTGAACCACGCATAAACCCGATCCAGACTTTAACTCGCGTGCACAGCATTTATAGTGCGCTGTGAATGAAGTATTTGTGGCACATTCTCAAAGCTTGACCACATAGGTTAAAGAGGAAATATGATTCATTGTAAAAACATGTAAATATGTATGTGGAGAAATGTTATAAAATATATATTTTGTAGTCAGATTCTGTTTATTTTGCATTGTTCCACTCACACACAAACACTACCGCTCACACACTTGTTGGATGCCTAGAGTTCGTTCGCCACGGGAGATATCTCCTGCCTCTCCTGATAGTGGAGTCGAAGGAGCACAGCAAGAGGAGCATGACAATCAACGATGGTGGCATGTCACGGGCCGTGGAAGACGAAGACAGCGGCCTCCCATAAAGCAGTCTACACTCCCAACAAGAGGCCCGGAGGGGATACCAGCAACGAATAGTTTCGCCATCCTGGAACCTGATCTTCTTGCACCTTCAGCGATGGGGGGTCTGTGTCTGGAGCCTGATCTTCCTGCACCTTCAGCGATGGGGGTACCTGGGTCTGTGGCCGCAGTGCCTACAACTCCTATGATTTTGAAGTCGACGTCGGGAACCTTCCGTCTCTGCTCCTGGATCGAGCTTCTCCATCTGTTTGGTGGCACCAGGCGTCGGGACCAACGGGCTCAAGTTGTCCTGCCTCACGTCCATCCAGAAAGTGTTTTCTGAATCCTGTGAATCGTGGGAGTGGGAGGATTTCCTCGTCCTTCTCGCCAGCCATGATTTTGGGCAGCTCGATGGTAAGAAATGGGACCGTTCCTGGTGCAAAAACAATGTCTTATCCCGGATCTTGAGTAAATGACATTACTAAGCTGCTCCCGAGTGTACTAGGCCAGGACATGGACATGAATTCTATCATAGTCTATGTGGGTCTTAATGCCATTATGAAGGGCAGTTCTGAACAGTTGAAACTGGATTTTAAAGAGCTGGTTGACTCTCTGCTAGACACTAATAAAATACCCATCATATCTGGCCCTGTGCCCTTCTCTGAATTGAGGCATTGAACGCTTTAGCAGAATTCTTTCTCTTCACAACTGCCTACGTGATTATTGCAGCTCAGTGGGAGTAACTTTATTTACAATTTCAATACCTTTTGGAAACAAAGGTTGTTTTATGAGGAGGATGGGATCCATCCAAATCATTTGGGTTCCTGGATCCTTTTACAGCATTATAAGGCTGCGTTGAGAGAATGACTTATCAGTGACCCAAGCCCAGCTCAGTTAATCCCTACCATTGAGACAATGACTTATCAGTGACCCAAACCCAGCTCAGTTAATCCCTACCAGGAATGAAATCATCAACCTTTAAGTATTTATTGAAGACTCATCTCTTCAGTAGGTCCTATGATTGAGTGTAGTCTGGCCCAGGAGTGTGAAGGTGAACGGAAAGGCACAAGCAACAAACCACCCTTGCTGTCTCTGCCTGGCCGGTTCCCCTCTCTCCGCTGAGATTCTCTGCCTCTAACCCTATTATAGGTGCTGAGTCACTGCCTTACTGGTGCTCTTCCATGCTGTCCCTAGGAGGGGTGTGCCACATGAGTGGGTAGAGTCACTGCCTTACTGGTGCTCTTCCATGCTGTCCCTGGGAGGGGTGTGCCACATGAGTGGGTTGAGTCGCTGACGTGGTCTTCCTGTCCGGGTTCCCTCCCTTGGGTTCGTGCCGTGGGGGTTGATCTTCGTGGGCCATACTCGGCCGTGTCTCAGGATAGTAAATTGGTGGTTGAAGATAACCCTCTAGTGGTGTGGGGATGTGTTTTGGCAAAGTGGGTGGGGTTATGTCCTGACTGTTTGGCCCTGTCCGGGGGTATCATCGGAAGGGGCCACAGTCTTATCTGGTGTCCTGTGCCAATTTAAGTATTTTCTGTCTGACTCCTGGCTGCCTCCAGTCCAGTATTCTGTCTGTCTGTCTGACTCGTGGCTGCCTCCAGTCCAGTATTCATTGTCTGTCTGTCTGTCTGTCTGTCTGTCTGTCTGTCTGTCTGTCTGTCTGTCTGTCTGTCTGTCTGTCTGTCTGTCTGTCTGTCTGTCTGTCTGTCTGTCTGTCTGTCTGTCTGTCTGTCTGTCTGTCTGTCTGTCTGTCTGTCTGTCTGTCTGTCTGTCTGTCTGTCTGTCTGTCTGACTCAGTCCAGTCCACTTGGTCATGCTGCTGCTCCAGTTTCAACTGTTTGCCTGCGGCTATGGAACCCTGACCTGTTCACCGGACGTGCTACCTGTCCCAGACCTGCTGTTTTCAACTCTCTAGAGACAGCAGGAGCGGTAGAGATACTCTTAATGATCGGCTATGAAAAGCCAACTGACATTTACTCCTGAGGTGCTGACCTGTTGCACCCTCTACAACCACTGTGATTCTTATTATTTGACCCTGCTGGTAATCTATGAACATCTTAGCTATGTTCTGTTATAATCTCCACCCGGCACAGCCAGAAGAGGACTGTCCACCCCTCATAGCCTGGTTCCTCTCTAAATTGCTTCCCTAGGTTCTGGCATTTCAATTGAGTTTTTCAGAGCCCACCGTGCTTCTACACCTGCATTGCTTGCTGATTGGGGTTTTAGGCTAGGTTTCTGTACGGCACTTTGTGACATCAGCTGATGTAAGAAGGGCTTTATAAATACATTTGATTAATTGATTGATTAATGATGCAGAAATGTGCTTGAAAGCAGCATCCAGGTCCATTGGATGTAGTGATCACAATAATATAGTAGTCTAAGAAAACAAGGTTCCAAAGACTGGGCCTAATATAGTGTATGAGGTCATACAATACGTTTTGTAGTGATTCCTATGTTGTTGATGTAAATGATATTTCTTTCTCTGTTGTGTGTAATGAGGAGCAACAGATGCTGCACTTGCCACATTCATGGCATAGTTTATTCCAGTTACTAATAAGCATGCACCCATTAAGAAAAGGACTGTAAAAACTGTTATATCCCTGTGGCTTGATGAGGAATTGAAAAAATTGTATGGCTGGAGCGGGATGAGGCAAAAAAATTAAGTCTGGCTGTACAATCGATTGGCAAAGTATTGGAAATTGAGAAATCATGTGACTAAATGGAATAAAAAGAAGAAACTACACTATGAAACAGATAAATTATATAAAGAATTATAGTAGAGCTTGTAATTTTATGCAAAAGAACCATCCATCATTCCTTTAATTCTAACCAAAACAAAACATCCCCACAGCAGGATGTTGCCACCCACCATGCTTCACTGTGGGGATGGTGTTCGGGTAATGCGAGGGCTGGGTTTGCTCCAGACATAGTGTTTTTCTTGATGGCCAAAAAGCTACATTTTAGTCTCATCTGACCAGACTACCTTCTTCCATATGTTTAGGAGTGTCTCACAGGCCTTTTGGTGAACACCAAACATGTTTGTTTATTTTTTTCTTTAAGCAATGGCTTTTTTCTGGCCCCTCTTCCGTAAAGCCCAACTCTGTGGAGTGTACAGGTTAAAGTGGTCCTATGGACAGATACTCCAATCTCCGCTGTGGAACTTTGCAGCTCCTTCAGAGTTATCTTTGGTCTCTTTGTTGCCTCTCTGATTAATGCCCTCCTTGCCTGGTCTGTGAGTTTTGGTGGGCGGCCCTCTCTTGGCAGGTTTGTTATGGTGCCATTCTCTTTCCATTGTTTAATAATAGATTTAATGTTGCTCCGTGTGATGTTCAAAGTTTCAGATATTTTTTATAACCCAACCCTGATCTGTACTTCTCCACAACTTTTTCCCTGGCCTGTTTGGAGAGCTCCTTGGTCTTCATGATGCCGCTTGCTTTGTGGTGCCCCTTGCTTAGTGGTGTTGCAGACTGGGGCCTTTCAAAACTGAGATCATGTGACAGATCAAGTGACACGTAGATTGCACACAGGTGGACTTTATTTTTCATTTAATTTTTATTTAACCCGGAAGTGTCATTGGAGATTTTAAATCTCTTTCAAGAGCTTCCCTGGCCAAGATAAGCAGCACCAAGTCATTACAGACTGACAACATGAAAACTACAAGTAATCTAGTAAAAACCTTAGAATTCACAAGAGTATAACAAAATCAAAACAACTAATGAAAACATTGACAGGTCAGGGAATCAGTCTCAAGATCATTCATCAATGATTTAAAACACCAATCTGGACAAGTTCTTCAAATTAAAAGTAATTTTAATTGGCGTTCCAAGACGATGGCGCAGAATACATAAAAGCCCTTTACCAAATTCAGTTCGGACATTTGGAACAGTTAGCAGGATAAAGTCCAGCGAACGAAGAGAGTACCCACCACATTTCTGAACAATAAAAATGCCCAAATAAAATAGTAATAAACCCAAAATGGCTTTGTAAATAAAAGTATAGCAGTGACTGAGCCTACAAGTGACTAGGAAGGCCAGCCAACCCTGGTATACAAAGTGCAGTGGTGCGTAAGGGTTTGGCAGTTTAAAATTAATCTTAAAGCGCCATGATAAAGGGTGTCAATTGATCTCAAACACTGAGCGTAAGCATTCATATATAAAATATCCTCATAGTCTAGTAAAGGCATAAATGTAGCTGATACTAGCCTCCTTCTGGCTTCAAAAGAAAAACAGGCCTTTTTTCCAAAAATAAAATCCCTACTTCAGCTTCAATTTTTTTTCAATTTGCAATTTAAAAGAGAGGCCATCATTTAAAATTCCAAGATATTTATATGAGGTTCCCGTCTCAATCTCCTTGCCCTGACAGACTAGGTGAAAGGTTCAGAGATCTATTTCTTGCATTAGAAAACACCATTAGTTTAGTGTTGTAAGTATTGAGGATAAGCTTCAATTGACACAAGGTATGTTGAACAGTATAAAAGCAGTTCACAAGTTCTGGGAAGCTTTTGTAAGAGACGAGGCACAACAGTAAATAACAGTATCATCAGCATAAAGCGAGGTAGCGATCTTGTACATTTTTCTCTAAATGATTTATATAAATAGTGAATAAGAGGGACCAATTACAGAGCTAGCCTCACCTCGACAACTTCCGGTGAAATTGCAGAGCGCCCAAATTCAAATGAAATTACTATAAATATTTAACTTTCATGAAATCACAATACATTAAAAAAAGAAGCTTAACTTGTTAATCCAGCCGCCATGTCAGATTTTTTAAAGGCTTTACGGCGACAGCAACCACGATTATCTGAGGACAGCACCCCAACAAACAGAGACAATCATAATTCAACATGCAACTCAGCACACAAAACATTAAACAGTTAGCAGCCAAGTAGATTAGTCACGAAAGTCAGAAATAAAATTAAATCACTTTGATGATCTTTGTATGGTTGCAGTCACAAGACTCCCAGTTACACAATTAATATCTCAGTTCACTGGTCACGATGGCAACACCCATCCGTAGCACGCGCTCCAGCAGGTGTATCTCTACTGATCATCCCTAAAGCCAACACCTCATTTGGCCGCCTTTCGTACCAGTACTCTGCTGCCTGTGACTGGAACGAACTGCAAAAATCGCTGAAGTTGGAGTCTTTTATCTCCCTCACCAACTTCAAACATCAGCTATCTGAGCAGCTAACCGATCGCTGCAGCTGTACATAGTCTATTGGTAAATAGCCCACCCATTTTCACCTACCTCATCCCCACAGTTTTTATTTATTTACTTTTCTGCTCTTTTGCACACCAATATCTCTACCTGTACATGACCATCTGATCATTTATCACTCCAGTGCTAATCTGCAAAATTGTAATTATTTGCCTACTTCCTCATGCCTTTGCACACATTGTATATAGATCCCCCTTTTTTTCTACTGTGTTATTGACTTGTTAATTGTTTACTCCATGGGTAACTCTGTGTTGTCTGTTCACACTGCTATGCTTTATCTTGGCCAGGTCGCAGTTGCAAATGAGAACTTGTTCTCAACTAGCCTACCTGGTTAAATAAAGGTGAAATAAATAACTAAAAAAATGTTTGTTTTGTTCGATAAAGTCCCTCTTATATCTAAAAACCTCAATTTTGTTAGAGCGTTTTGTTCAGGAATGCAATGGCTCAAATGCGGTCAGAAGAGGCAGAAACCTGTCAAATGCATTATAATCAATCCTCAGGTTGTTTTTAGCTGTAATAATCAATATAAAAGAAAACAAGAAAGGCTCTCGGGGTTGTGCACCAAACAGGTTGGGGATTTTCCACTGGCCTCACATTGAAACTGCTCATTCTCCCTCATTTTTCAGAATAAAGGCCTGAAACCATGTCTAAAGACTGGTCACATATAGTGGAAGCCATAGGAAACATAATCTGGGTCCTATCCCTTTAAATGGTGGATAGGCTTTGAATGGAAAAACACCCATTTCAAAATAATAGCACTTCCTGGATGGATTTTCCCAGGTTTTCGCCTGCCATTTCAGTTCAAATCAAAATCAAATCAAATCAAATGTATTTATATAGCCCTTCGTACATCAGCTGATATCTCAAAGTGCTGTACAGAAACCCAGCCTAAAACCCCAAACAGCAAACAATGCAGGTGTAAAAGCACGGTGGCTAGGAAAACTCCCTAGAAAGGCCAAAACCTAGGAAGAAACCTAGAGAGGAACCAGGCTATGTGGGTGGCCAGTCCACTTCTGGCTGTGCCGGTGGAGATTATAACAGAACATGGCCAAGATGTTCAAATGTTCATAAATGACCAGCATGGTTGAATAATAGTAAGGCAGAACAGTTGAAACTGAGCAGCAGCATGGCCAGGTGGACTGGGACAGCAAGGAGTCCTCATGTCAGGTAGTCCTGGGACATGGTCCTAGGGGCCCAGGCCAGTTGAAACTGGAGCAGCAGCATGGCCAGGTGGACTGGGGACAGCAAGGAGCCATCATGTCAGGTAGTCCTGGGGCATGGTCCTAGGGCTCAGGTCCTGCGAGAGAGAGAAAGAAAGAGAGAAGGAGAGAATTAGAGAACGCACACTTAGATTCACACAGGACACCGAATAGGACAGGAGAAGTACTCCAGATATAACAAACTGACCCTAGCCCCTGACACATAAACTACTGCAGCATAAATACTGGAGGCTGAGGAGCAGCCTGGACCAGTTCTGTTATACTCACAGACATTATTGTAACAGTTTTGGAAACTTTAGAGTGAGATGTTGACCAATCAAAATCATTTCACTGTAAAGTCAAATCAAATCAAATCAAATTTATTTATATAGCCCTTCGTACATCAGCTGATATCTCAAAGTGCTGTACAGAAACCCAGCCTAAAACCCCAAACAGCAAACAATGCAGGTGTAAAAGCACGGTGGCTAGGAAAACTCCCTAGAAAGGCCAAAAACCTACGAAGAAACCTAGAGAGGAACCGGCTATGTGGGGTGGCCAGTCCTCTGGCTGTGCCGGGTAGAGATTATAACAGAACATGACCAAGATGTTCAAATGTTCATAAATGACCAGCATGGTCAAATAATAATAAGGCAGAACAGTTGAAACTGGAGCAGCAGCACAGTCAGATGGACTGGGGACAGCAAGGAGCCATCATGTCAGGTAGTCCTGGGGCACGGTCCTAGGGCTCAGGTCCTCCGAGAGAGAGAAAGAAAGAGAGAATTAGAGAGAGCATATGGGTGGCCAGTCCTCTTCTGGCTGTGCCAGGTGGAGATTATAACAGAACGTGGCCAAGATGTTCAAATGTTCATAAATGACCAGCATGGTTGAATAATAGTAAGGCAGAAAGAAACTGGAGCAGGAGCATGGCCAGGTGGACTGGGGACAGCAAGGAGATGTATAACATGGAGGGCCCAGGCCAGTTGAAACTGGAGCCAAGCCAGGTGGACTGGGGACAGCAAGGAGTCAATGTCAGGTACATGGAGGCTCCGAGAGAGAGAAAGAAAGAGAGAAGGAGAGACAGGAGCACACTTAGGGAATAGGACAGGAGAAGTACTCCAGATAAACAAACTGACCCTAGGACACATAAACTACTGCAGCATCTGAGACAGGAGGGGAGGGGACACTGTGGCCCCATCCGAGGACAGACAGGGCCAAACAGGAAGGATATAACCCCACCCACTTTGCCAAAGCACAGCCCCCACACCACTAGAGGGAAATCTTCAACCACCAACTTACCATCCTGAGACAAGGCCGAGTATAGCCCACAAAGATCTCCGACACGGTACAACCCAAGGGGTGGGGGAACCCAGACAGGCCGACCACAACAGTGAATCAACCCACCCAGGTGACGCATCCCCCCCAGGGACGGCACGAGAGAGCCCCAGCAAGCCAGTGACTCAGCCCCGTAACAGGGTTAGAGGCAGAGAATCCCAGTGGAAAAAGGGGAACCGGCCAGGCAGAGACAGCAAGGGCGGTTCGTTGCTCCAGAGCCTTTCCGTTCACCTTCCCACTCCTGGGCCAGACTACACTCAATCATATGACCCACTGAAGAGATGAGTCTTCAGTAAAGACTTAAAGGTTGAGACCGAGTTTGCGTCTCTGACATGGGTAGGCAGACCGTTCCATAAAAAATGGAGCTCTATAGAGAAAGCCCTGCCTCCAGCTGTTTGCTTAGAAATTTAGGGATCAATTAGGAGGCTCTGCGTACTGTAGACCGTAGCGCTTGACGTCCTACCTAGGTACCAGGTGTGGCGAGAATCTGGCAGGACCAAATCAGAGAGTCTCTCCTATCATTGTAGGTAGGAGCAGCCCATGTAATGCTTTGTAGGTTAGCAGTAAAACCTGGCGTGAAATCAGCCCTTGCTTTGATCACACAGGAACAGGAACCCAGTGTACTGCTCTCCTGAGCTGGGCTGCCTGTGCCATTAAACCCCACGCACTGGAGTAATATGATCAAATTTTTTTAAAGAAGTTTAGACATCAGGTGCATCAGAGAGCAGAGGGGGGGGGGGGGGTTCTATCAGCCAATCACAGTTATAGTGAGCACAGGGCGGGGGTCTATAACAGCCAATCACATATACAGAGAGGAGAGGGGGTATATAGCAGCCAATCACAGTTTTTTGTAAGTCGCTCTGGATAAGAGCATCTGCTAAATGACTTAAATGTAAATGTAAATGTTATAGAGAAACCCTTAGAACAGACTTGCTGAGCCAGGTTTCAGAAAACACAATTACATCAGCATCAGTTGATTTAGCCCAAATCCAAACCATCCATTTTTGAAAACATGACAAATACCAAAGCCAGAAGTAGATATTATATTATATTATATTATTATTATATTATTATATTATTATTATTATATTAGATTTAAAATAAGATGGGGTTTGAGACATTGCATATCAGGGCTAAGACCTTCCGCAAGCGGATTCTACAAGTGAGTTTCCAGACAATACCAAACAGTCATTTAAAACCGTTAGACCTTCGGTAGTGACACAAGTTCGTACTGTTCACATCATGCCACAAATGCATCGGCACTTGGACGAGTGGACGGAGTGAAAAAGAGCGAGTTCCCAAGCAGACAAAATGTCTAATGGATGGGAGAGCACATTGTCAGATGTACAGGAGAGCACATTGTCAGATGTACAGGAGAGCACATTGTCAGATCACCCAGCGACAATGTTCGTTTTCTCCAGAGTTCAGTGAAGTTAGTGCACAAAGCAACACCACGACAATGGTCATTTTCTCTGAGAGATGTAAGAAACAGAGGCCAAGGAATGGTAAGAGGAGAGAGGGACTGTATATGTCTGAGTCTGTATGTGAGTGTGTGCGAGTGTGAGTAGATGGGTGTGAGGGTCGATTGAGAGAACGGGTTGGGGAGCTGCCGTTGACAGCCAGGCGGAGATGGAAGAGGAGCAGCCTGGACCAGACACTCTGCAGAGGGAAGAGGAGCAGCCTGGACCAGACACTCTGCAGAGGGAAGAGGAGCAGCCTGGACCAGACACTCTGCAGAGAGGGAGCAGCCTGGACCAGACACTCTGCAGAGGGAAGAGGAGCAGCCTGGACCAGACACTCTGCAGAGGGAAGAGGAGCAGCCTGGACCAGACACTCTGCAGAGGGAAGAGGAGCAGCCTGGACCAGACACTCTGCAGAGGGAAGAGGAGCAGCCTGGACCAGACACTCTGCAGAGGGAAGAGGAGCAGCCTGGACCAGACACTCTGCAGAGGGAAGAGGAGCAGCCTGACCAGACCAGACACTCTGCAGAGGGAAGAGGAGCAGCCTGGACCAGACACTCTGCAGAGGGAAGAGGAGCAGCCTGGACCAGACACTCTGCAGAGGGAAGAGGAGCAGCCTGGACCAGACACTCTGCAGAGGGAAGAGGAGCAGCCTGGACCAGACACTCTGCAGAGGGAAGAGGAGCAGCCTGGACCAGACACTCTGCAGAGGGAAGAGGAGCAGCCTGGACCAGACACTCTGCAGAGGGAAGAGGAGCAGCCTGGACCAGACACTCTGCAGAGGGAAGAGGAGCAGCCTGGACCAGACACTCTGCAGAGAGGGAGGAGCAGCCTGGACCAGACACTCTGCAGAGGGAAGAGGAGCAGCCTGGACCAGACACTCTGCAGAGGGAAGAGGAGCAGCCTGGACCAGACACTCTGCAGAGGGAAGAGGAGCAGCCTGGACCAGACACTCTGCAGAGGGAAGAGGAGCAGCCTGGACCAGACACTCTGCAGAGGGAAAGGAGCAGCCTGGACCAGACACTCTGCAGAGGGAAGAGGAGCAGGTTGGACCAGACACTCTGCAGAGGGAAGAGGAAAAGCCTGGACCAGACACTCTGCAGAGGGAAGAGGAGCAAGACTCAGTACTTAACTAATTATGTGACCAGACATCTTATTTGCTTCATGGCAAAGAGGGGAAGAGGAGCAGCCTGGACCAGACACTCTGCAGAGGGAAGAGGAGCAGCCATTTTTTTATATTTTTTTTATTTTTAGAATTGGACCAGACACTCTGCAGAGGGAAGAGTTAGCAGCCTGTGTCTGACCAGACACTCTGCAGAGGGAAGAGGAGCAGCCTCTGTAAATCCAGACACTCTGCAGAGGGAAGAGTGAGCAGCCTGGACCAGACACTCTGCAGAGGGAAGAGGAGCAGCCTGATGCTGACCAGACACTCTGCAGAGGGAAGAGGAGCAGCCTGGACCAGACACTCTGACACACACAGAGGGAAACAGGAGCAGCCTGGACCAGACACTCTGCAGAGGGGAAGAGGAGCAGCCTGGAGCAGACACTCTGCAGAGGGAAGAGGAGCAGATATGACCAGACACTCTGCAGAGGGAAGATGGAGCAGCCTGGAGCAGACACTCTGCAGAGGAAAGGGGACAGAACCCAGGCCAGCCAGAGAGAGGGTTCCTTTAGTAAACTTCAACATGAAAGAAGTGCAAATAGCGAGGGTGTAAAAACAAAATACAGTGTCTGAGTTGAGGGAGACCCGCGAGTGTTAACACCAGCATGATATAAAACAAAATAGTTTGCATGACACAACAAGGAAACTGGATTTACGCAACCATAAATGAATAGGTTATTAGTAGGTTAAAATCTATATAGAGGGTAGTCACAGACAAATGACTTGACATGCTAGCTATCTTAGAGGGTTTTAGCAATCATGTGACAGCAAGACTCAGTACTTAACTAATTATGTGACTTCTGAAGGTAATTGGTTGATTTAGACCAGATCTTATTTGCTTCATGGCAAGAGGGTGAGTATGGGCATGATTTAGAGGGTGTATATAGTAAAGGGGAGAGGGGCTACAGTATAGCAAAGGGGAGTATGGGATATAGAGGGTGTATATAGTATGGGGGAGGGGCTTATAGTATGGTGTATGATATAGAGGGTGTTAAAGTATGGGCATGTGAATACATACATGATTTAGACCATTAGTATCATTTTTTTATATGGTGCATTTTTTATTTTTAGAATTGTTTGTAACAAGTTATTTTTTTCATTTCACTATTTTGTGTCTGTCCATTACATGAAATCCAAATAGAGGGTGTAAAATGCATTTTAATTACAGGGTGCATGAAAGCAACAAAATAGGTTTAAAAATGCCATAGGGGTGTATACTTTTCTGTAAATCTGCTTGTTGTTTAACCGACAAGAACTACCAGATATATGTCCATGATCACATTTGTTAGATTTTGTAGCTGCGTTACGTAAATGGTGATTAGGGAGGGCTGGATTAGAAATCAACTGGCATGATATAACTGGAAGTTCCCTGTTGCTAGAGGGTGGACGCTGATATAGAGACTGTATATACACACTACTGATGGAGGGTTGTGCTGCACACACAGACACATACACACACACACACATACAGTACATGACATAGAGGTGTATACACACACACACACACACACACACACACACACACACACACACACACATATAGACACACACACACACACACACACACACATGACATAGACACACACACACATACACAGACACACACAGGTGATGCAATTACCTAACATGTCAGAGCCAGCCTGCCTACGCTACCTGTCAGACTTTGCTAACTTAGTGACAGCGACGCTGATGCATGATATAGAGGGTGTATATAGTATGGTGCATGATTTAGAGGGTGTATATAGTATATTATGGTGCATGATATAGAGGGTGTATATAGTATGGTATTACAGTATGGTGCATGATATGATATAGAGGGTGATATATATAGTATATTATGGTGCATGATATGGAGGGTTGTGTTTACAGTATGGTGCATGATATAGAGGGTGTATATAGTATATTATGGTGCATGATATAGAGGGTGTGAGTATGGTGTGATATAGTATATTATGGTGCATGATATGGAGGGTGTGTTTACAGTATGGTGCATGATATAGAGGGTGTATATAGTAAAGTATGGTGCATGATATAGAGGGTTTATACAGTATGGTGCATGATATAGAGGGTGTATATGTAGTATGGTGCATGATATAGAGGTATATAGTGTAATGATATAGATAGTATGGTGCATGATATAGAGGGTGTATATAGTATGGTGCATAGAGGGTGTATATATATAGTAGGTGCATGATATGTGTTACAGTATGGTGTATGATATAGAGTATGGTGCATGATATAGTATATAGTAGTGCATGATATAGAGGGTGTATACAGTATGGCATGATATAGAGGGTGTTATACAGTATGGTGCAGATATAGAGGGTGTATATAGTATGATTTAGAGGGTGTATATTGTATGGTGCATGATTTAGAGGGTGTATATAGTATAGTACGGTGCATGATATAGAGGGTGTATATAGTATATATGGTATATGATATAGAGGGTGCAGTATGATATAGAGGGTGTATATTTACAGTATGGTGCATGATATAGAGGGTGTAGAGGGTGTATATAGTATGGTGCATGATATAGAGGGTGTGTTTACAGTATGGTGCATGATATAGAGGTTGTATATAGTGATAGTATGGTGCATGATATAGAGGGTTTATATAGAGGGGTGTATAGTATGGTGCATGATATAGAGGGTGTATATAGTATGGTGCATGATATAGAGGGTGTATACAGTATGGTGCATGATATAGAGGGTGTGTTTACAGTATGGTGCATGATATAGAGGGTGTATATAGTATGGTGCATGATATAGAGGGTGTATATAGTATGGTGCATGATATAGAGGGTGTATACAGTATGGTGAATGATTTAGAGGGTGTATATAGTATGGTGCATGATTTAGAGGGTGTATACAGTATGGTGCATGATTTAGAGGGTGTATATAGTATAGTTTACGGTGCATGATATAGAGGGTGTATACAGTATGGTGTATGATATAGAGGGTGTTATACAGTATGGTGCATGATATAGAGGGTGTATATAGTATGGTGCATGATTTAGATGATTTAGAGGGTGTATATAGTATGGTACGGGCATGATATAGAGGGTGTATATAGTATAGTATGGTGCATGATATAGAGGGTGTATATAGTATGGTGCATGATATAGAGGGTGTATATAGTATGGTGCATGATATAGAGGGTGTTTACAGTATGGTGCATGATATAGAGGGTGTATATAGTATGGTGCATGATATAGAGGGTGTAGTATGGTGCATGATATAGAGGGTGTATAGTATGGTGCATGATTTAGAGGGTGTATAGTATGGTGCATGATTTAGAGGGTGTATATAGTATAGTATGGTGCATGATATAGAGGGTGTATACAGTATGGTGTATGATATAGAGGGTGTTTACAGTATGGTGCATGATATAGAGGGTGTATATAGTATGGTGCATGATTTAGAGGTGTATGTATATAGTATGGTGCATGATATAGAGGGTGTATATAGTATAGTATGGTGCATGATATAGAGGGTGTATATAGTATGGTGCATGATATAGAGGGTGTATATAGTATAGTATGGTGCATGATATAGAGGGTGTATATAGTATGGTGCATGATTTAGAGGGTGTATATTGTATGGTGCATGATTTAGAGGGTGTATACAGTATATGGTGCATGATATAGAGGGTGTATATAGTATAGTATGGTGCATGATATAGATGGGGTGTATATAGTATGGTGCATGATATAGATGGGCATGATATATAGGGTATATACAGTATGGTGCATGATATAGAGGGTTGTGTTTACAGTATGGTGCATGATATAGAGGGTGTATATAGTAAAGTATGGTGCATGATATGGAGGGTGTATACAGTATGGTGCATGATATAGAGGGTGCATGATAGGGTTGTGTAGTATGGTGCATGATATAGAGGGTGTATATAGTATGGTGCATGATATGGAGGGTGTATACAGTATGGTGCATGATATATAGAGGGTGTGTTTACAGTATGGTGTATGATATAGAGGGTGTATATATTACAGTATGGTGCATGATATAGAGGGTGTATATAGTATGGTGCATGATTTAGAGGGTGTATATTGTATGGTGCATGATTTAGAGGGTGTATATAGTATAGTACGGTGCATGATATAGAGGGTGTATATAGTATATTATGGTGCATGATATAGAGGGTGTTTATAGTATGGTGCATGATATAGAGGGTGTATATAGTATGGTGCATGATATAGAGGGTGTGTTTACAGTATATGGTGCATGATATAGAGGTTGTATATAGTATAGTATGGTGCATGATATAGAGGGTTTATATAGTATAGTATGGTGCATGATATATTAGGTGCATGATATAGGGTTGTGTATAGTATGGTGCATGATATAGAGGGTGTATACAGTATGGTGCATGATATAGAGCGTGTGTTTACAGTATGGTGCATGATATAGAGGGTGTATATAGTATGGTGCATGATATAGAGGGTGTATATAGTATGGTGCATGATATAGAGGGTGTATACAGTATGGTGAATGATTTAGAGGGTGTATATAGTATGGTGCATGATATAGAGGGTGTATATAGTATATGGTGCATGATATAGAGGGTGTATACAGTATGGTGCATGATATAGAGGGTGTTTACAGTATGGTGCATGATATAGAGGTTGTATATATAGTATGGTGCATGATATAGAGGGTGTATACAGTATGGTGCATGATATAGAGGGTGTTATACAGTATGGTGCATGATATAGAGGGTGTATATAGTATGGTGCATGATTTAGAGGGTGTATACAGTATGGTGCATGATTTAGAGGGTGTATAGTATGGTGCATGATTTAGAGGGTGTATATAGTATAGTATGGTGCATGATATAGAGGGTGTATACAGTATGGTGTATGATATAGAGGGTGTTTACAGTATGGTGCATGATATAGAGGGGTGTATACAGTATGGTGCATGATATAGAGGGTGTATACAGTATAGTATGGTGCATGATATAGAGGGTGTATATAGTACAGTATGGTGCATGATATAGAGGGTGTAAATAGTATGGTGCATGATATGGTGTATATGATATATGATAAAGAGGGGATTATACAGTATGGTGCATGATATAGAGGGTGTATATAGTAGAGTATGGTGCATGATATAGAGGGTGTATATAGTATGGTGCATGATTTAGAGGGTGTATATAGTATAGTATGGTGCATGATATAGAGGGTGTATATAGTATGGTGCATGATATAGAGGGTGTATATAGTATAGTATGGTGCATGATATAGAGGGTGTTTACAGTATGGTGCATGATATAGAGGGTGTATATATAAAGTATGGTGCATGATATAGAGGGGGTTTATACAGTATGGTGCATGTATATAGAGTATGGTGTGATATAGTATAGTATGGTGCATGATATGGAGGGTGTATATAGTATGGTGCATGATATATAGAGGGTGTGATATTATAGTATGGTGCATGATATAGAGAGTGTTTACAGTATGGGGCATGATATAGAGGGTGTATACAGTATGGTGCATGATTTAGAGGGTGTATATTGTATATGATTTAGAGGGTGTATATAGTATAGTACGGTGCATGATATAGAGGTCTATAGTGTGCATGATATACAGTATGGTGCCTGATATAGAGGGTGTATATAGTATGGCATGATATAGAGGTTGTATATAGTATAGTATGGTGCATGATATAGAGGGTTTATATAGTATAGTATGGTGCATGATATAAAGGGTGTAGTATAGTATGGTGCATGATATAAAGGGTGTATACAGTATGGTGCATGATATAGAGCGTGTGTTTACAGTATGGTGCATGATATAGAGGGTGTATATAGTATGGTGCATGATATAGAGGGTGTATATAGTATGGTGCATGATATAGAGGGTGTATACAGTATGGTGAATGATTTAGAGGGTGTATATAGTATGGTGCATGATTTAGAGGGTGTATATAGTATAGTACGGTGCATGATATAGAGGGTGTATACAGTATGGTGTATGATATAGAGGGTGTTTACAGTATGGTGCATGATATAGAGGGTGTATATAGTATGGTGCATGATATAGAGGGTGTATACAGTATGGTGTATGATATAGAGGGTGTTAACAGTATGGTGCATGATATAGAGGGTGTATATAGTATGGTGCATGATTTAGATGGTGCATTAGGGTGTATGGTGCATGATTTAGAGGGTGTATATATGGTGCATGATTTAGAGGGTGTATATAGTATAGTATGGTGCATGATATAGAGGGTGTATACAGTATGGTGTATGATATAGAGGGTGTTTACAGTATGGTGCATGATATAGAGGGTGTGTTTACAGTATGCTGCATGATATAGAGGGTGTATACAGTATAGTATGGTGCATGATATAGAGGGTGTATATAGTATAGTATGGTGCATGATATAGAGGGTGTAAATAGTATGGTGCATGATATAAAGGGTGTATATAGTATAGTACGGTGCATGATAAAGAGGGTGTATACAGTATGGCGCATGATATAGAGGGTGTATATAGTAGAGTATGGTGCATGATATAGAGGGTGTATACAGTATGGTGCATGATATAGAGGGTGTATATAGTATAGTGTGGTGCATGATATAGAGGGTGTAAATAGTATGGTGCATGATATAGAGGGTGTATATAGTATATTATGGTGCATGATATGGAGGGTTGTGTTTACAGTATGGTGCATGATATAGAGGGTGTATATAGTAAAGTATGGTGCATGATATGGAGGGTTTATACAGTATGGTGCATGATATAGAGTATGTATATGTAGTATGGTGCATGATATAGAGGGTGTATATAGTATGGTGCATGATATGGAGGGTGTATACAGTATGGTGCATGATATATAGAGGGTGTGTTTACAGTATGGTGTATGATATAGAGAGTGTTTACAGTATGGGGCATGATATAGAGGGTGTATACAGTATGGTGCATGATTTAGAGGGTGTATATTGTATGGTGCATGATTTAGAGGGTGTATATAGTATAATATGGTGCATGATATAGAGGGTGTTTACAGTATGGTGCATGATATAGAGTATATATATGGTGCATGATATAGAGGGTGTTTACAGTATGGTGCATGATATAGAGGTGTATATAGTATGTATGGTGCATGATATAGAGGGTTTATTTAGTATAGTATGGTGCATGATATAAAGGGTTGTATATAGTATGGTGCATGATATAGAGGGTGTATATAGTATAGTATGGTGCATGATATAGAGCGTGTGTTTACAGTATGGTGCATGATATAGAGGGTGTATATAGTATGGTGCATGATATAGAGGGTGTATATAGTATGGTGCATGATATAGAGGGTGTATACAGTATGGTGAATGATTTAGAGGGTGTATATAGTATGGTGCATGATTTAGAGGGTGTATATAGTATAGTACGGTGCATGATATAGAGGGTGTATACAGTATGGTGTATGATATAGAGGGTGTTTACAGTATGGTGCATGATATAGAGGGTGTATATAGTATGGTGCATGATATAGAGGGTGTATACAGTATGGTGTATGATATAGTGTCATGTTTTGTCTTATATTGTCTTGTCATTTTGCTTTTCCCTCTGTTCGTTTTCCCCCTGCTGGTCTTTTTAGGTTCGTTCCCCTTTTTCTCTCTCCCTTCCTCTCTCTCTTCTCTCTATCGTTCCGTTCCTGCTCCCAGCTGTTCCTATTCCCTAATCAATCATTTAGTCTTCCCACACCTGTTCCCTATCTTTTCCCTGATTAGAGTCCCTATTTCTCCCCTTGTTTTCCGTTTCTGCCCTGTCGGATCCTTGTCTATTGTTCACCGTGCTGTGTCTGTGTATCGCCCTGTCGTGTCGTGTTTCCCTCAGATGCTGCGTGGTGAGCAGGTGTCTGAGTCTGCTACGTTCAAGTGCCTTCCCGAGGCAACCAGCAGTTCATGATCGAGTCTCCAGTCTGTTCTCGTCATTACGAGTGGAATTGTGCTTTATGATTGTATATTTACTTTACTGGATTAAAGACTCTGTTTTCGCCAAGTCGCTTTTGGGTCCTCATTCACCTGCATAACAGAAGGATCCGAACAAAGAATGGACCCAGCGACTACAGACGCTCGTAACACTGCCGTCGAGATCCAAGGAGCCATGCTCGGCAGACACGAGCAGGAATTGTCTGCTGCTCGCCATGCCGTGGAGAACCTGGCCGCTCAGGTTTCCGACCTCTCTGGACAGTTCCAGAGTCTTCGTCTCGTGCCACCTGTTACTTCCTGGCCTGCCGAGCCTCCGGAACCTAGGGTTAATAACCCACCTTGCTACTCCGGGCAGCCCACGGAGTGCCGCTCCTTTCTCACCCAGTGTGATATTGTGTTCTCTCTCCAACCCAACACATACTCTAGAGAGAGAGCTCGGGTTGCTTACGTCATTTCACTCCTTACTGGCCGGGCTCGAGAGTGGGGCACAGCTATCTGGGAGGCAAGGGCTGATTGCTCTAACAATTACCAGAACTTTAAAGAGGAGATGATTCGGGTTTTTGACCGTTCAGTTTTTGGTAGGGAGGCTTCTAGGGCCCTGGCTTCCCTATGCCAAGGTGATCGATCCATAACGGATTACTCTATTGAGTTTCGCACTCTTGCTGCCTCTAGTGAGTGGAACGAGCCGGCGCTGCTCGCTCGTTTTCTGGAGGGACTCCACGCAGTGGTTAAAGATGAGATTCTCTCCCGGGAGGTTCCTTCAAGTGTGGACTCTTTGATTGCTCTCGCCATCCGCATAGAACGACGGGTAGATCTTCGTCACCAGGCTCGTGGTAGAGAGCTCGCGTCAATGGTGTTTCCCTGCTCCGCATCGCAACCATCTCCCTCCTCTGGCTCAGAGACTGAGCCCATGCAGCTGGGAGGTATTCGCATCTTGACTAAGGAGAGGGAACGGAGGATCACCAACCGCCTGTGCCTCTATTGCGGACTTGCTGGACATTTTGTTAATTCATGTCCAGTAAAAGCCAGAGCTCATCAGTAAGCGGAGGGCTACTGGTGAGCGCTACTACTCAGGTCTCTCCATCTAGATCCTGTACTACTTTGTCGGTCCATCTACGCTGGACCGGTTCGGGTGCTACATGCAGTGCCTTGATAGACTCTGGGGCTGAGGGTTGTTTCATGGACGAAGCATGGGCTCGGAAACATGACATTCCTTTCAGAGAGTTAGACAAGCCTACGCCCATGTTCGCCTTAGATGGTAGTCACCTTCCCAGTATCAGATTTGAGACACTACCTTTAACCCTCACAGTATCTGGTAACCACAGTGAGACTATTTCTTTTTTGATTTTTCGTTCACCTTTTACACCTGTTGTTTTGGGTCATCCCTGGCTAGTATGTCATAATCCTTCTATTAATTGGTCTAGTAATTCTATCCTATCCTGGAACGTTTCTTGTCATGTGAAGTGTTTAATGTCTGCCATCCCTCCCGTTTCTTCTGTCCCCACTTCTCAGGAGGAACCTGGCGATTTGACAGGAGTGCCGGAGGAATATCATGATCTGCGCACGGTCTTCAGTCGGTCCCGAGCCAACTCCCTTCCTCCTCACCGGTCGTATGATTGTAGTATTGATCTCCTTCCGGGGACCACTCCTCCTCGGGGTAGACTATACTCTCTGTCGGCTCCCGAACGTAAGGCTCTCGAGGATTATTTGTCTGTGTCTCTTGACGCCGGTACCATAGTGCCTTCTTCCTCTCCGGCCGGGGCGGGGGTTTTTTTGTTAAGAAGAAGGACGGTACTCTGCGCCCCTGCGTGGATTATCGGGCTGAATGACATAACGGTTAAGAATCGTTATCCGCTTCCCCTTATGTCATCAGCCTTCGAGATTCTGCAGGGAGCCAGGTGCTTTACTAAGTTGGACCTTCGTAACGCTTACCATCTCGTGCGCATCAGAGAGGGGGACGAGTGGAAAACGGCGTTTAACACTCCGTTAGGGCATTTTGAGTACCGGGTTCTGCCGTTTGGTCTCGCCAATGCGCCAGCTGTTTTTCAGGCATTAGTTAATGATGTTCTGAGAGACATGCTGAACATCTTTGTTTTTGTCTATCTTGACGATATCCTGATTTTTCACCGTCACTCGAGATTCATGTTCAGCACGTTCGACGTGTTCTACAGTGCCTTTTAGAGAATTGTCTCTACGTAAAGGCTGAGAAGTGCTCTTTTCATGTCTCCTCCGTTACTTTTCTCGGTTCCGTTATTTCCGCTGAAGGCATTCAGATGGATTCCGCTAAGGTCCAAGCTGTCAGTGATTGGCCCGTTCCAAGGTCACGTGTCGAGTTGCAGCGCTTTCTAGGTTTCGCTAATTTCTATCGGCATTTCATTCGTAATTTCGGTCAAGTTGCTGCCCCTCTCACAGCTCTTACTTCTGTCAAGACGTGTTTTAAGTGGTCCGGTTCCGCCCAGGGAGCTTTTAATCTTCTAAAAGAACGTTTTACGTCCGCTCCTATCCTCGTTACTCCTGACGTCACTAGACAATTCATTGTCGAGGTTGACGCTTCAGAGGTAGGCGTGGGAGCCATTCTATCCCAGCGCTTCCAGTCTGACGATAAGGTTCATCCTTGCGCTTATTTTTCTCATCGCCTGTCGCCATCTGAACGCAACTATGATGTGGGTAACCGCTGAACTGCTCGCCATCCGCTTAGCCCTAGGCGAATGGCGACAGTGGTTGGAGGGGGCGACCGTTCCTTTTGTCGTTTGGACAGACCATAAGAACCTTGAGTACATCCGTTCTGCCAAACGACTTAATGCTCGTCAAGCTCGTTGGGCGTTGTTTTTCGCTCGTTTCGAGTTTGTGATTTCTTACCGTCCGGGTAGCAAGAACACCAAGCCTGATGCCTTATCCCGTCTTTTTAGTTCTTCTGTGGCTTCTACTGATCCCGAGGGGATTCTTCCTTATGGGCGTGTTGTCGGGTTGACAGTCTGGGGAATTGAAAGACAGGTTAAGCAAGCACTCACGCACACTGCGTCGCCGCGCGCTTGTCCTAGTAACCTTCTTTTCGTTCCTGTTTCCACTCGTTTGGCTGTTCTTCAGTGGGCTCACTCTGCCAAGTTAGCTGGTCATCCCGGTGTTCGAGGCACTCTTGCGTCTATTCGCCAGCGCTTTTGGTGGCCGACTCAGGAGCGTGACACGCGCCGTTTCGTGGCTGCTTGTTCGGACTGCGCGCAGACTAAGTCAGGTAACTCTCCTCCTGCCGGTCGTCTCAGACCGCTCCCCATTCCTTCTCGACCATGGTTACACATCGCCCTAGACTTCATTACCGGTCTGCCTTTGTCTGCGGGGAAGACTGTGATTCTTACGGTTGTCGATAGGTTCTCTAAGGCGGCACATTTCATTCCCCTCGCTAAACTTCCTTCCGCTAAGGAGACGGCACAAATCATCATCGAGAATGTGTTCAGAATTCATGGCCTCCCGTTAGACGCCGTTTCAGACAGAGGCCCGCAATTCACGTCACAGTTTTGGAGGGAGTTCTGTCGTTTGATTGGTGCGTCCGTCAGTCTCTCTTCCGGGTTTCATCCCCAGTCTAACGGTCAAGCAGAGAGGGCCAATCAGATGATTGGTCGCATACTACGCAGCCTTTCTTTCAGAAACCCTGCGTCTTGGGCAGAACAGCTCCCTGGGCAGAATACGCTCACAACTCGCTTCCTTCGTCTGCTACCGGGTTATCTCCGTTTCAGAGTAGTCTGGGTTACCAGCCTCCTCTGTTCTCATCCCAGCTTGCCGAGTCCAGCGTTCCCTCCGCTCAGCGTTTGTCCAACGTTGTGAGCGCACCTGGAGGAGGGTGAGGTCTGCACTTTGCCGTTACAGGGCACAGACTGTGAGAGCCGCCAATAAACGTAGGATTAAGAGTCCAAGGTATTGTTGCGGCCAGAGAGTGTGGCTTTCCACTCGCAACCTTCCCCTTACGACAGCTTCTCGTAAGTTGACTCCGCGGTTCATTGGTCCGTTCCGTGTCTCCCAGGTCGTCAATCCTGTCGCTGTGCGACTGCTTCTTCCGCGACATCTTCGTCGCGTCCATCCTGTCTTCCATGTCTCCTGTGTCAAGCCCTTTCTTCGCACCCCGTTCGTCTTCCCTCCCCCCTCCCGTCCTTGTCGAGAGCGCACCTATTTACAAGGTACGTAGGATCATGGACATGCGTTCTTGGGGACGGGGTCACCAATACTTAGTGGATTGGGAGGGTTACGGTCCTGAGGAGAGGAGTTGGGTTCCGTCTCGGGATGTGCTGGACCGTTCACTTATTGATGATTTCCTCCGTTGCCGCCAGGATTCCTCCTCGAGTGCGCCAGGAGGCGCTCGGTGAGTGGGGGGGTACTGTCATGTTTTGTCTTATATTGTCTTGTCATTTTGCTTTTCCCTCTGTTCGTTTTCCCCTGCTGGTCTTTTTAGGTTCGTTCCCCTTTTTCTCTCTCCCTTCCTCTCTCTCTTCTCTCTATCGTTCCGTTCCTGCTCCCAGCTGTTCCTATTCCCCTAATCAATCATTTAGTCTTCCCACACCTGTTCCCTATCTTTTTCCCTGATTAGAGTCCCTATTTCTCCCCTTGTTTTCCGTTTCTGCCCTGTCGGATCCTTGTCTATTGTTCACCGTGCTGTGTCTGTGTATCGCCCTGTCGTGTCGTGTTTCCCTCAGATGCTGCGTGGTGAGCAGGTGTCTGAGTCTGCTACGTTCAAGTGCCTTCCCGAGGCAACCAGCAGTTCATGATCGAGTCTCCAGTCTGTTCTCATCATTACGAGTGGAATTGTGCTTTATGATTGTATATTTACTTTACTGGATTAAAGACTCTGTTTTCGCCAAGTCGCTTTTGGGTCCTCATTCACCTGCATAACATATAGAGGGTGTTAACAGTATGGTGCATGATATAGAGGGTGTATATAGTATGGTGCATGATTTAGAGGGTGTATATAGTATAGTGCATGATTTAGAGGGTGTATATATGGTGCATGATTTAGAGGGTGTATATAGTATAGTATGGTGCATGATATAGAGGGTGTATACAGTATGGTGTATGATATAGAGGGTGTTTACAGTATGGTGCATGATATAGAGGGTGTGTTTACAGTATGCTGCATGATATAGAGGGTGTATACAGTATAGTATGGTGCATGATATAGAGGGTGTATATAGTATAGTATGGTGCATGATATAGAGGGTGTAAATAGTATGGTGCATGATATAAAGGGTGTATATAGTATAGTACGGTGCATGATAAAGAGGGTGTATACAGTATGGTGCATGATATAGAGGGTGTATATAGTAGAGTATGGTGCATGATATAGAGGGTGTATACAGTATGGTGCATGATATAGAGGGTGTATATAGTATAGTGTGGTGCATGATATAGAGGGTGTAAATAGTATGGTGCATGATTTAGAGGGTGCATATAGTATATTATGGTGCATGATATAGAGGGTGTATATAGTATGGTGCATGATATAGAGGGTGTATATAGTATATTATGGTGCATGATATGGAGGGTGTGTTTACAGTATGGTGCATGATATAGAGGGTGTATATAGTATATTATGGTGCATGATATAGAGGGTGTATATAGTATGGTGCATGATATAGAGGGTGTATATAGTATATTATGGTGCATGATATGGAGGGTTGTGTTTACAGTATGGTGCATGATATAGAGGGTGTATATAGTAAAGTATGGTGCATGATATGGAGGGTTTATACAGTATGGTGCATGATATAGAGGGTGTATATGTAGTATGGTGTATGATAAGAGGGTGTATATAGTATGGTGCATGATATGGAGGGTGTATACAGTATGGTGCATGATATATAGAGGGTGTGTTTACAGTATGGTGTATGATATAGAGAGTGTTTACAGTATGGGGCATGACATAGAGGGTGTATATAGTATGGTGCATGATTTAGAGGGTGTATATTGTATGGTGCATGATTTAGAGGGTGTATATAGTATAGTACGGTGCATTATATAGAGGGTGTATATAGTATATTATGGTGCATGATATAGAGGGTGTATATAGTATGGTGCATGATATAGAGGGTGTATATAGTATATTATGGTGCATGATATGGAGGGTTGTGTTTACAGTATGGTGCATGATATAGAGGGTGTATATAGTAAAGTATGGTGCATGATATGGAGGGTTTATACAGTATGGTGCATGATATAGAGGGTGTATATAGTATGGTGCATGATTTAGAGGGTGTATATATATAGTACGGTGCATGATATAGAGGGTGTATATAATATAATATGGTGCATGATATAGAGGGTGTTTACAGTATGGTGCATGATATAGAGGGTGTATATAGTATGGTGCATGATATAGAGGGTGTGTTTACAGTATGGCGCATGATATAGAGGTTGTATATAGTATAGTATGGTGCATGATATAGAGGGTGTATAAAGTATAGTATGGTGCATGATATAGAGGGTGTATATAGTATGGTGCATGATATAGAGTGTGTATATAGTATAGTATGGTGCATGATATAAAGGGTGTATACAGTATGGTGCATGATATAGAGCGTGTGTTTACAGTATGGTGCATGATATAGAGGGTGTCTATAGTATGGTGCATGATATAGAGGGTGTATATAGTATGGTGCATGATATAGAGGGTGTATACAGTATGGTGAATGATTTAGAGGGTGTATATAGTATAGTACGGTGCATGATATAGAGGGTGTATACAGTATGGTGCATGATATAGAGGGTGTATATAGTATGGTGCATGATATAGAGGGTGTGTTTACAGTATGGCGCATGATATAGAGGTTGTATATAGTATAGTATGGTGCATGATATAGAGGGTGTATATAGTATAGTATGGTGCATGATATAGAGGGTGTATATAGTATGGTGCATGATATAGAGCGTGTATATAGTATAGTATGGTGCATGATATAGAGGGTGTATACAGTATGGTGCATGATATAGAGCGTGTGTTTACAGTATGGTGCATGTTATAGAGGGTGTATATAGTATGGTGCATGATATAGAGGGTGTATATAGTATGGTGCATGATATAGAGGGTGTATACAGTATGGTGAATGATTTAGAGGGTGTATATAGTATGGTGCATGATTTAGAGGGTGTATATAGTATAGTACGGTGCATGATATAGAGGGTGTATACAGTATGGTGTATGATATAGAGGGTGTGTTTACAGTATGATGCATGATATAGAGGGTGTATACAGTATGGTGCATGATATAGAGGGTGTGTTTACAGTATGGTGTATGATATAGAGGGTGTTTACAGTATGGTGCATGATATAGAAGGTGTATATAGTATGGTGCATGATTTAGAGGGTGTATATAGTATGGTGCATGATTTAGAGGGTGTATATAGTATAGTACGGTGCATGATATAGAGGGTGTATATAGTATGGTGCATGATATAGAGGGTGTATATAGTATAGTATGGTGCATGATATAGAGGGTGTATACAGTATGGTGCATGATATAGAGGGTGTGTTTACAGTATGGCGCATGATATAGAGGTTGTATATAGTATAGTATGGTGCATGATATAGAGGGTGTATAAAGTATAGTATGGTGCATGATATAGAGGGTGTATATAGTATGGTGCATGATATAGAGCGTGTATATAGTATAGTATGGTGCATGATATAGAGGGTGTATATAGTATGGTGCATGATATAGAGGGTGTATATAGTATATTATGGTGCATGATATGGAGGGTTGTGTTTACAGTATGGTGCATGATATAGAGGGTGTATATAGTAAAGTATGGTGCATGATATGGAGGGTTTATACAGTATGGTGCATGATATAGAGGGTGTATATGTAGTATGGTGTATGATAAGAGGGTGTATATAGTATGGTGCATGATGTGGAGGGTGTATACAGTATGGTGCATGATATATAGAGGGTGTGTTTACAGTATGGTGTATGATATAGAGAGTGTTTACAGTATGGGGCATGACATAGAGGGTGTATATAGTATGGTGCATGATTTAGAGGGTGTATATTGTATGGTGCATGATTTAGAGGGTGTATATAGTATAGTACGGTGCATTATATAGAGGGTGTATATAGTATATTATGGTGCATGATATAGAGGGTGTATATAGTATGGTGCATGATATAGAGGGTGTATATAGTATATTATGGTGCATGATATGGAGGGTTGTGTTTACAGTATGGTGCATGATATAGAGGGTGTATATAGTAAAGTATGGTGCATGATATGGAGGGTTTATACAGTATGGTGCATGATATAGAGGGTGTATATAGTATGGTGCATGATTTAGAGGGTGTATATAGTATAGTACGGTGCATGATATAGAGGGTGTATATAATATAATATGGTGCATGATATAGAGGGTGTTTACAGTATGGTGCATGATATAGAGGGTGTATATAGTATGGTGCATGATATAGAGGGTGTGTTTACAGTATGGCGCATGATATAGAGGTTGTATATAGTATAGTATGGTGCATGATATAGAGGGTGTATAAAGTATAGTATGGTGCATGATATAGAGGGTGTATATAGTATGGTGCATGATATAGAGCGTGTATATAGTATAGTATGGTGCATGATATAAAGGGTGTATACAGTATGGTGCATGATATAGAGCGTGTGTTTACAGTATGGTGCATGATATAGAGGGTGTCTATAGTATGGTGCATGATATAGAGGGTGTATATAGTATGGTGCATGATATAGAGGGTGTATACAGTATGGTGAATGATTTAGAGGGTGTATATAGTATAGTACGGTGCATGATATAGAGGGTGTATACAGTATGGTGCATGATATAGAGGGTGTATATAGTATGGTGCATGATATAGAGGGTGTGTTTACAGTATGGCGCATGATATAGAGGTTGTATATAGTATAGTATGGTGCATGATATAGAGGGTGTATATAGTATAGTATGGTGCATGATATAGAGGGTGTATATAGTATGGTGCATGATATAGAGCGTGTATATAGTATAGTATGGTGCATGATATAGAGGGTGTATACAGTATGGTGCATGATATAGAGCGTGTGTTTACAGTATGGTGCATGTTATAGAGGGTGTATATAGTATGGTGCATGATATAGAGGGTGTATATAGTATGGTGCATGATATAGAGGGTGTATACAGTATGGTGAATGATTTAGAGGGTGTATATAGTATGGTGCATGATTTAGAGGGTGTATATAGTATAGTACGGTGCATGATATAGAGGGTGTATACAGTATGGTGTATGATATAGAGGGTGTGTTTACAGTATGATGCATGATATAGAGGGTGTATACAGTATGGTGCATGATATAGAGGGTGTGTTTACAGTATGGTGTATGATATAGAGGGTGTTTACAGTATGGTGCATGATATAGAAGGTGTATATAGTATGGTGCATGATTTAGAGGGTGTATATAGTATGGTGCATGATTTAGAGGGTGTATATAGTATAGTACGGTGCATGATATAGAGGGTGTATATAGTATGGTGCATGATATAGAGGGTGTATATAGTATAGTATGGTGCATGATATAGAGGGTGTATACAGTATGGTGCATGATATAGAGGGTGTATATAGTATAGTATGGTGCATGATATAGAGGGTGTAAATAGTATGGTGCATGATATAGAGGGTGTATATAGTATGGTGCATGATATAGAGGGTGTGTTTACAGTATGGTGCATGATATAGAGGGTGTTTACAGTATGGCGCATGATATAGAGGTTGTATATAATATAGTATGGTGCATGATATAGAGGGTGTATATAGTATGGTGCATGATATAGAGGGTGTATACAGTATGGTGCATGATATAGAGCGTGTATATAGTATAGTATGGTGCATGATATAGAGGGTGTATATAGTATGGTGCATGATATAGAGGGTGTTTACAGTATGGTGCATGATATAGAGGGTGTATACAGTATGGTGCATGATTTAGAGGGTGTATATAGTATAGTATAGTGCATGATATAGAGGGTGTTTACAGTATGGTGCATGATATAGACGGTGTATATAGTATGGTGCATGATATAAAGGGTGTATACAGTATGGTGCATGATATAGAGGGTGTTTACAGTATGGTGCATGATTTAGAGGGTGTGTTTACAGTATGGCGAATGATATAGAGGGTGTATACAGTATAGTATGGTGCATGATATAGAGGGCGTATACAGTATGGTGCATGATATAGAGGGTGTGTTTACAGTATGGCGCATGATATAGAGGGTGTATACAGTATGGTGCATGATATAGAGCGTGTGTTTACAGTAAGGTGTATGATATAGAGGGTGTGTTTACAGTATGGTGCATGATATAGAGGGTGTATACAGTCTAGTATGGTGCATGATATAGAGGGTGTATACAGAATGGTGCATGATATAGAGGGTGTGTTTACAGTATGGGGCATGATATAGAGGGTGTGTTTACAGTATGGGGCATGATATAGAGGGTGTGTTTACAGTATGGGGCATGATATAGAGGGTGTATACAGAATGGTGCATGATATAGAGGGTGTGTTTACAGTATGGTGCATGATATAGAGCGTGTGTTTACAGTATGGTGCATGATATAGAGCGTGTGTTTACAGTATGGTGCATGATATAGACGGTGTGTTTACAGTATGGTGCATGATATAGAGCATGTGTTTACAGTATGGAAAAGTGTTTGAGAAGTTGGCCTGTGAAACTACACATGTACGGTGATGGTCTGTGAAAGTACAGTATGCAAGCATGTGTCTGCTCACTGCTCACTCACACACTCCCTAACCCTCACTGATGAGGGTTAGGGAGTGTGTATGTGTGTCTGTGTGTTGAGGGTTAGGGAGTGTGTCTGTGTGTTGAGGGTTAGGGAGTGTGTCTGTGTGTTGAGGGTTAGGGAGTGTGTCTGTGTGTTGGGGGTTAGGGAGTGTGTCTGTGTGTCTGTGTGTTGAGGGTTAGGGAGTGTGTCTGTGTGTTGAGGGTTAGGGAGTGTGTCTGTGTGTTGGGGGTTAGGGAGTGTGTCTGTGTGTTGGGGGTTAGGGAGTGTGTCTGTGTGTTGAGGGTTAGGGAGTGTGTCTGTGTGTCTGTGTGTTGAGGGTTAGGGAGTGTGTCTGTGTGTTGAGGGTTAGGGAGTGTGTCTGTGTGTTGAGGGTTAAGGAGTGTGTCTGTGTGTTGGGGGTTAGGGAGTGTGTCTGTGTGTTGGGGGTTAGGGAGTGTGTCTGTGTGTTGGGGGTTAGGGAGTGTGTCTGTGTGTTGAGGGTTAGGGAGTGTGTCTGTGTGTTGAGGGTTAGGGAGTGTGTCTGTGTGTTGAGGGTTATCAAATCAAATCAAATCAAATCAAATTGTATTTGTCACATACACATGGTTAGCAGATGTTAATGCGAGTGTAGCGAAATGCTTGTGCTTCTAGTTCCGACAATGCAGTGATAACCAACAAGTAATCTAACTAACAATTCCAAAACTACTGTCTTATACACAGTTTAAGGGGATAAGGAACATGTACATAAGGATATATGAATGAGTGATGGTACAGAGCAGCATACAGTAGATGGTATCGAGTACAGTATATACATATGAGATGAGTGTGTAGACTAAGTAAACAAAGTGGCATAGTTAAAGTGGCTAGTGATACATGTGTTACATAAGGATGCAGTCGATGATGTAGAGTACAGTATATACATATGCATATGAGATGAATAATGTAGGGTAAGTAACATTATATAAGGTAGCATTGTTTAAAGTGGCTAGTGATATATTTACATCATTTCCCATCAATTCCCATTATTAAAATGGCTGGAGTTGGGTCAGTGTCAATGACAGTGTGTTGGCAGCAGCCACTCAATGTTAGTGGTGGCTGTTTAACAGTCTGATGGCCTTGAGATAGAAGCTGTTTTTCAGTCTCTCGGTCCCAGCTTTGATGCACCTGTACTGACCTCGCCTTCTGGATGATAGCGGGGTGAACAGGCAGTGGTTCGGGTGGTTGATGTCCTTGATGATCTTTATGGCCTTCCTGTAACAACGGGTGGTGTAGGTGTCCTGGAGGGCAGGTAGTTTGCCCCGGTGATGCGTTGTGCAGTCCTCACTACCCTCTGGAGAGCCTTACGGTTGAGGGCGGAGCAGTTGCCGTACCAGGCGGTGATACAGCCCGCCAGGATGCTCTCGATTGTGCATCTGTAGAAGTTTGTGAGTGCTTTTGGTGACAAGCCGAATTTCTTCAGCCTCCTGAGGTTGAATAGGCGCTGCTGCGCCTTCTTCACGACGCTGTCAGTGTGAGTGGACCAATTCAGTTTGTCTGTGATGTGTATGCCGAGGAACTTAAAACTAGCTACCCTCTCCACTACTGTTCCATCGATGTGGATAGGGGGTGTTCCCTCTGCTGTTTCCTGAAGTCCACAATCATCTCCTTAGTTTTGTTGACGTTGAGTGTGAGGTTATTTTCCTGACACCACACTCCGAGGGCCCTCACCTCCTCCCTGTAGGCCGTCTCGTCGTTGTTGGTAATCAAGCCTACCACTGTTGTGTCGTCCGCAAACTTGATGATTGAGTTGGAGGCGTGCGTGGCCACGCAGTCGTGGGTGAACAGGGAGTACAGGAGAGGGCTCAGAACGCACCCTTGTGGGGCCCCCGTGTTGAGGATCAGCGGGGAGGAGATGTTGTTGCCTACCCTCACCACCTGGGGGCGGCCCGTCAGGAAGTCCAGTACCCAGTTGCACAGGGCGGGGTCGAGACCCAGGGTCTCGAGCTTGATGACGAGCTTGGAGGGTACTATGGTGTTGAATGCCGAGCTGTAGTCGATGAACAGCATTCTCACATAGGTATTCCTCTTGTCCAGGTGGGTTAGGGCAGTGTGCAGTGTGGTTGAGATTGCATCGGGAGTGTTAGGGAGGGAGTGTGTCTGTGTGTCAGTGTGTTGAGGGTTAGGGAGTGTGTCTGTGTGTTGAGGGTTAGGGAGTGTGTCTGTGTGTTGAGGGTTAGGGAGTGTGTCTGTGTGTTGAGGGTTAGGGAGTGTGTCTGTGTGTTGAGGGTTAGGGAGTGTGTCTGTGTGTTGGGGGTTAGGGAGTGTGTCTGTGTGTTGGGGTTAGGGTTAGGGAGTGTGTCTGTGTGTCTATGTTGAGGGTTAGGGAGTGTGTCTATGTGTTGGGGGTTAGGGAGTGTGTCTGTGTGTTGAGGGTTAAGGAGTGTGTCTGTGTGTTGGGGGTTTCGGAGAGTGTCTGTGTGTTGAGGGTTAGAGAGTGTGTCTGTGTGTTGAGGGTTAGGGAGTGTGTCTGTGTGTTGGGGGTTTCGGAGAGTGTCTGTGTGTTTTGGGTTAGGGAGTGTGTCTGTGTGTCTGTGTGTTGGGGGTTAGGGAGTGTGTCTGTGTGTTGAGGGTTAGGGAGTGTGTCTGTGTGTTGGGAGTTAGGGAGTGTGTCTGTGTGTCTGTATGTTGAGGGTTAGGGAGTGTGTCTGTGTGTTGAGGGTTAGGGAGTGTGTCTGTGTGTTGAGGGTTAGGGAGTGTGTCTGTGTGTCTGTGTGTTGAGGGGTTAGGGAGTGTGTCTGTGTGTTGGGAGTTAGGGAGTGTGTCTGTGTGTCTGTATGTTGAGGGTTAGGGAGTGTGTCTGTGTGTTGAGGGTTAGGGAGTGTGTCTGTGTGTTGGGAGTTAGGGAGTGTGTCTGTGTGTTGGGGGTTTCGGAGAGTGTCTGTGTGTTGAGGGTTAGGGAGTGTGTCTGTGTGTCTGTGTGTTGAGGGGTTAGGGAGTGTGTCTGTGTGTTGAGGGTTAGGGAGTGTGTCTGTGTGTCTGTGTGTTGAGGGTTAGGGAGTTTGTCTGTGTGTTGAGGGTTAGGGAGTGTGTCTGTGTGTCTGTATGTTGAGGGTTAGGGAGTGTGTCTGTGTGTTGAGGGTTAGGGAGTGTGTCTGTGTGTCTGTATGTTGAGGGTTAGGGAGTGTGTCTGTGTGTCTGTGTGTTGAGGGTTAGGGAGTGTGTCTGTGTGTCTGTGTGTTGAGGGTTAGGGAGTGTGTCTGTGTGTCTGTGTGTTGAGGGTTAGGGAGTGTGTCTGTGTGTTGAGGGTTAGGGAGTGTGTCTGTGTGTTGAGGTGTGTCAGTAGTCTGGGACATTAATGCAGCTGGTTCTACACTGTATTACAGTAGTCTGGGACATTAATGCAGCTGGTTCTACACTGTATTACAGTAGTCCGGGACATTAATGCAGCTGGTTCTACACTGTATTACAGTAGTCCGGGACATTAATGCAGCTGGTTCTACACTGTATTACAGTAGTCCGGGACATTAATGCAGCTGGTTCTACACTGTATTACAGTAGTCCGGGACATTAATGCAGCTGGTTCTACACTGTATTACAGTAGTCTGGGACATTAATGCAGCTGGTTCTACACTGTATTACAGTAGTCTGGGACATTAATGCAGCTGGTTCTACACTGTATTACAGTAGTCTGGGACATTAATGCAGCTGGTTCTACACTGTATTACAGTAGTTTGGGACATTAATGCAGCTGGTTCTACACTGTATTACAGTAGTCTGGGACATTAATGCAGCTGGTTCTACACTGTATTACAGTAGTCTGGGACATTAATGCAGCTGGTTCTACACTGTATTACAGTAGTCTGGGACATTAATGCAGCTGGTTCTACACTGTATTACAGTAGTCTGGGACATTAATGCAGCTGGTTCTACACTGTATTACAGTAGTTTGGGACATTAATGCAGCTGGTTCTACACTGTATTACAGTAGTCTGGGACATTAATGCAGCTGGTTCTACACTGTATTACAGTAGTCTGGGACATTAATGCAGCTGGTTCTACACTGTATTACAGTAGTCTGGGACATTAATGCAGCTGGTTCTACACTGTATTACAGTAGTCTGGGACATTAATGCAGCTGGTTCTACACTGTATTACAGTAGTCTGGGACATTAATGCAGCTGGTTCTACACTGTATTACAGTAGTCTGGGACATTAATGCAGCTGGTTTACACTGTATTACAGTAGTCTGGGACATTAATAGCTGGTTCTACAGTAGTAGTCTGGGACATTAACAGCTGGTTTACACTGCAGTAGTCTGGGACATTAATGCAGCTGGTTCTACACTGTATTACAGTAGTCTGGGACATTAATGCAGCTGGTTCTACACTGTATTACAGTAGTCTGGGACATTAATGCAGCTGGTTCTCAATGTATTACAGTAGTCTGGGACATTAATGCAGCTGGTTCTACACTGTATTACAGTAGTCTGGGACATTAATGCAGCTGGTTCTACACTGTATTACAGTAGTCTGGGACATTAATGCAGCTGGTTCTACACTGTATTACAGTAGTCTGGGACATTAATGCAGCTGGTTCTACACTGTATTACAGTAGTCTGGGACATTAATGCAGCTGGTTCTACACTGTATTACAGTAGTCTGGGACATTAATGCAGCTGGTTCTACACTGTATTACAGTAGTCTGGGACATTAATGCAGCTGGTTCTACACTGTATTACAGTAGTCTGGGACATTAATGCAGCTGGTTCTAACACTGTATTACAGTAGTCTGGGACATTAATGCAGCTGGTTCTACACTGTATTACAGTAGTCTGGGACATTAATGCAGCTGGTTCTACACTGTATTACTGGGACATTAATGCAGCTGGTTCTACACTGTATTACAGTAGTCTGGGACATTAATGCAGCTGGTTCTACACTGTATTACAGTAGTCTGGGACATTAATGCAGCTGGTTCTACACTGTATTACAGTAGTCTGGGACATTAATGCAGCTGGTTCTACACTGTATTACAGTAGTCTGGTGCCAGATCTGTATGCGTAGCTAACTCCAGCACAGACAGATCCGGGACCAGTTTAGTATCACAGTACATTAAATTATGTTTTTAAACCAGTTGGGCCTGCAGGGGATCATAGTTTCTGCTCTAAACCCCTGCTTTACAGGGTCCCTGGTCTAAAGTAGTGCCCTACCAGGGCCCCTGGTCTAAAGTAGTGCACTACCAGGGTCCCTGGTCTAAAGTAGTGCCCTACCAGGGTCCCTGGTCTAAAGTAGTGCCCTACCAGGGTCCCTGCTCTAAACCTCTGCTTTACAGGATCCCTGGTCTAAAGTAGTGCCCTACCAGGGTCCCTGGTCTAAAGTAGTGCACTACCAGGGTCCCCGGTCTAAAGTAGTGCCCTACCAGGGTCCCTGGTCTAAAGTAGTGCCCTACCAGGGTCCCTGGTCTAAAGTAGTGCACTACCAGGGAATAGGGTTCCATTTGTGGGACATTCAGCATCTCTGTAGCTCGTGCTTCTGGAGGCTGAGATGGTTTGGCTCAGACAGGCGCTCCATTGATGTAATGGAAACTGGGTAGTATTTAAATGTCACTATGGCCTGATTTATACCAAGCCCCAGAGGAATCTGAGGTATTGCATTGAACTGGGTTCAATATCACATTAATATTTCAGGCTTTGTGGAGCAATATGGAAGGAAGGTATTTCCACACACACAGACTATCACAAATCACTGGTGTAAAGGATGTCACACTGCCTGCTTAACGAGTAGCACTTCCTCCTGATTCGGCCCATTCCTGGCGCAAACTCGGGACCTTTGCCTTGCTAGCACCTTTGCCTGCCTTCCTGAAGCACCTTACCAGTTGGCGCCACGTGAAAAGCTAGCTATCCACTGGTGCAAGTGGGGACACTTCTGGCTGAGGAGTAAGTTTCACACATCCCCATGTGTTGCGCTGGCATACCACAAGTTAGGGGTAGGGTTGCGAATTTACCAAAGTTATCGGAATCATCTGTCATTTTGATAATTAACAGATAATCTATGGTAACTTTGGTAATTTATATTTGAATAACAAACAAAACCATATCTGTGTCCCTATTGTCCATGACTTTCTGTTATTAGACCATGTGGTTTAGGGGAAAATAGTGTAATTAATGAAAGAAACATCTCATCAACCATGGCATCCCACAAGCCAAACACTGGTTGGATGAAACATCTAATCAACCATGGCATCCCACAAGCCAAACACTGGTTGGATGAAACATCTAATCAACCATGGCATCCCACAAGCCAAACACTGGTTGAATGAAACATCTAATCAACCATGGCATCCCACAAGCCAAACACTGGTTGAATGAAACATCTAATCAACCATGGCATCCCACAAGCCAAACACTGGTTGAATGAAACATCTAATCAACCATGGCATCCCACAAGCCAAACACTGGTTGAATGAAACATCTAATCAACCATGGCATCCCACAAGCCAAACACTGGTTGGATGAAACATCTAATCAACCATGGCATCCCACAAGCCAAACACTGGTTGAATGAAACATCTAATCAACCATGGCATCCCACAAGCCAAACACTGGTTGAATGAAACATCTAATCAACCATGGCATCCCACAAGCCAAACACTGGTTGAATGAAACATCTAATCAACCATGGCATCCCACAAGCCAAACACTGGTTGAATGAAACATCTCATCAACCATGGCATCCCACAAGCCAAACACTGGTTGGATGAAACATCTAATCAACCATGGCATCCCACAAGCCAAACACTGGTTGAATGAAACATCTAATCAACCATGGCATCCCACAAGCCAAACACTGGTTGGATGAAACATCTAATCAACCATGGCATCCCACAAGCCAAACACTGGTTGAATGAAACATCTAATCAACCATGGCATCCCACAAGCCAAACACTGGTTGGATGAAACATCTCAACCAATCAACCATGGCTAATCCCACAAGCCAAACACTGGTTGAATGAAACATCTAATCAACCATGGCATCCCACAAGCCAAACACTGGTTGAATGAACATCTCATCAACCATGGCATCCCACAAGCCAAACACTGGTTGGATGAAACATCTAATCAACCATGGCATGAAACATCTAATCAACCATGGCATGCCAAACACTGGTTGGATGAAACATCTAATCAACCATGGCATCCCACAAGCCAAACACTGGTTGGATGAAATGATGTTGAACCAATGTGGAAATAACATCTGCGCCCAGGGGGATTATTTTTGATGAACTCTGAAACTCCTCCAACTATTGACTTTTTTTCCACAACTGCAACCAGTTTGGTCCTAAAACATTTACAACAAAGATATATTTACATCCTGACCTAGTGAGCTATACAGGGCCTTAGGAGCTGGACAACTGGCCAAAATGAGGAATCGGAGGAGAAGGACCTTAGTCGGGGAGGTGACCAAGAACCCAATTGTCACACTTACAGAGCTCCAGAGTTCCTCTGTGGAGATGGGAAAACCTTCCAGAAGGACAACCATCTCTGCCTCACACCACCAATCAGGTCTTTATGGTAGTGGCAACACGGAAGCCACTCTTCAGTAAAAATGCACATTACAGCCCACTTGAAGTTTGCCAAAAGGCACCTAAAAACTCTCAGACCATGAGAAACAAGATTATTTGGTCTGATTAAACCAGATTGAACTCTTTGGCCTAAATGCCAAGCGTCACATCTGGAGGAAACCTAGCACCATCTCTTCGGGGAAGCATGATGGTGGCAGAATCATGCTGTGGGAATGTTTTTCAGCTGCAGGAACTGGGAGACTAGTCAGGATCGAGGGAAAGATGAACGGATCAAAGTATAATGAGATCCTTGATGAAAACCTGCTTCAGAGCACTCGGGACCTCAGACTGGGGAGAAGGTTTACCTCCAACGGGACAACGACCCTAAGCACACAGTCAAGACAACCCAGGAGTGGATTTGGATCAAGTCTCTGAATGAGTGGCCCAGCCAGAGCCCAGACTTGACCCCAATCAATCATCTCTGGAGATACATGAAAATAGCTGTGCAGCAACACTCCCCATCCAACCTGACCATCCAACCTAAATAACAGCTGGTGCACAATATCTAAGGAAACCTCAAGGTTTTGCTCGCCTGAGGTAGAGTATCTCATGATAAGCTGTAAGACCACAGTATCTACTTAGAGAGTTTTAATCTGTATTTTTCATAGTTGTCTACATACCACCACAGACTGATGCTGGCACTAAGACCGCACTGAAGGAGCTGTCTTCCGACATAAGCAAACAGAAAAACGCTCTCTCAGACATAGCACTCCTAGTGGACGGTGACTTTAATGCAGGGAAACTTAAATCGGTCTTACCAAGTTTCTATCAGCATGATAAATGTGCATCCAGAGGGAAAACAACTCTAGACCACCTTTACTCCACACACAAAGACAAAGCTCTCCCTCGCCCTCCATTTGGCAAATCTGACCATAATTATATCCTCCTGATTCCTGCTTACAAGCAAAAATTAAAGCAGGAAGTACCAGTGACTCAAATCAATTAAAAAGTTGTCAGATAAAGCAGATGCTAAGCTACACGGCTATTTTTCTAGCACAGACTGGAATATGTTCCTGGATTCCTCCAATGGCATTGAGGAGTACACCACATCAGTCATTGACTTCATCAATAAGTGCAGCCCCACAGTGACTGTACGTATATACCCCAACCAGAATCCACGGATTACAGGCAACATCCTCACTGAGCTGCTGCTTTCAAGGAGCGAGACTGTAACCCGGAAGCTTATATGAAATCCCGCTATGCCCTCCGACGAACCATCAAATAGGCAAAGCATCAATACAGGACTAAGATCGAATAACACTACACCAGCTCTGATGCTCATCAGATGTGGCAGGACTTGCAAACTATTACAGACTACAAAGGGAAGCACAGCCGAGAGCTGCCCAGTGACACAAACCTACCAGACGAGCAAAACTACTTCTATGCTTGCTTTGAGGCAAATAACACTGAAACATGCATGAGAGCACCAGCTGTCCCGGAAGACTGTGTGATCACGCTCTCCGCAGCCGATGTGAGTAAGACCTTTAAACAGGTCAACATTCACAAGGCCACAGGACCAGACGGATTACCAGAATATTTGCTTCCCCCCCTTTAACACAACTGCTTTTCTCTGTTGTTGTTATCATCTATGCATAGTCACTTTAATAACTCTACCTACAGGTACATATTACCTCGACTAACCGGTGCCCCCCACACATTGACTCTGTATCAGTACCCCCCTGTATATAGTCTCGCTATTGTTATTTTACTGCTGCTCTTTAATTACTTGTTACTTTTATTTCTTATTCATATTTTTTCTCGTAAGTAAGCATTTCAATGTAAGGTTGTATTTGGCACATGTGACTAATACAATTTTATTTTATATGACAGAGCTTGAGAAGATCTGCAGAGAAGTCCTCTGTCCTCTGTCTGTGTTCTTTTGCCCATCTTAAGCTTTTCTTTTTATTGGCCAGTCTGAGATATGGCTTTTTCTTTGCAACTCTTCCTAGAAGGCCGGCATCCCGGAGTCGCCTCTTCACTGTTTAAAAAACAAACATTTATTTAACTAGGCAAGTAACTTCTTACGGATAGGCGGGACAGTCTTATTTTCAATGACGGCCTAGGAACAGTGGGTTAACTGCCTTGTTCAGGGGCTTAACGACAGATTTTTACCTTGTCAGCTCGGGGATTCAATCTTGCAACCTTTCGCTCTAACCACTAGGCAACCTGCCACTACATGTTGATGTTGAGACGGGTGTTCTGCGGGTACTATTTAATGAAGCTGCAAGTTGAAGACTTGTGAGGTGTCTGTTTCTCAAACTAGACACTCTAATGTACTCGTCCTCTACTTGTCCTCTTGCTCAGTTGTGCACCGGGGCCTCCCACTCCTCTTTCCATTCTGGTTAGAGACAGTTTGCACTGTTCTGTGAAGGGAGTAGTAGTACACAGCGTTGTACGAGATTTTCAGTTTCTTGGCAATTTCTCGCATGGAATAGCCTTCATTTCTCAGAACAAGAATAGACTGACGAGTTTCAGAAGAAAGTCTTTGTTTCTGGACAATTTGAGCCTGTAATCGAACCGACAAATGCTTATGTACCAGATACTCAACTAGTCTAAAGAAGACCAGTTTTGTTGCTTCTTTAATCAGTACAACAGTTTTCATCTGTGCTAACATAATTCCAAAAGGGTTTTCTAATGATCAATTAGCCTTTAAAAAAATGATAAACCTGGATTAGCTAACACAACATGCCATTGGAACACCGGAGTGATAATGGGCCTCTTGCTGATAATGGACCTCTGTGAGCCTATGTAGATATTCCATTAAAAATCAGTCGTTTCCAGCTACAATTGTCATTTACAACATTAACAATGTCTACACTGTGTTTCTGATCAATTTGATGTTATTTTAATGGACAAAAAACAAAAACAAGGACACTTCAAAGTGACCCCAAACTTTTGAATGGTAGTGTATATATATATACAGTCCCAGTCATAGTATGGACACACCTTCTCATTCAAGGGTTTTTCTTTATTTGTACAATTTTCTACATTGTAGAATAATAGTGAAGACATTAAAACTATGAAATAACACATATGGAATCATTAAGTAACCATAAAAGTGCTAAACAAATCTAAATGTATTGTATATTTGAGATTCTTCAAAGTAGCCACTCTTTGCCTTGATAAAAGTTTGTTCAAATATGGGCCTAATTGCACTCCAGTGGCCACTAGAGGGAGGCATTCTAGTGCTTATTGCACTCCAGTCATACTACCCAGTGGCCACTAGAGGGCATCATTCTAGTGCTTATTGCACTCCAGTCATACTACCCAGTGGCCACTAGAGGGCAGCATTCTAGTGCTTATTGCACTCCAGTCATACTACCCAGTGGCCACTAGAGGGCATCATTCTAGTGCTTATTGCACTCCAGTCATACTACCCAGTGGCCACTAGAGGGGAGCATTCTAGTGCTTATTGCTCCTCTTCCCACCTCCTCCTCCTCCACTGTGTGTGTGTGTGTGTGTGTGTGTGTGTGTGTGTGTGTGTGTGTGTGTGTGTGTGTGTGTGTGTGTGTGTGTGTGTGTGTGTGTGTGTGTGTGTGTGTGTGTGTGTGTGTGTGTGTGTGTGTGTGTGTGTGTGTGTGTGTGTGTGTGTGTGTGTGTGTGTGTGTGTGTGTGTGTGTGTGTGTGTGTGTGTGTGTGTGTGTGCGTGTGTGTGCGCAGTGTGCTGGGCCGACAGGATTTTTCCATTCTTTATTATGGTTCATGTGAGTTATTTTCTGCATGAGTGGTTGGTCTCATTTAGCTCTGAACATTTAGGTATAAACATTTAGCTCTGAACATTTAGGTATAAACATTTAGCTATAAACATTCAGTTATTAACATTTAGCTAAAAACATTTAGCTATGAACATTTAGCTCTGCCATCTCTTGACTGTCTCGAAGAGGGAGTGAAAATTAAACAAACATGTTTTCTATGAGGAAGTGGATTCTACAGGAACACTCCTGCCACCTGTTGGTTTGTCCATGTGACCTTGTTGGCAAACAGCAAACAATCAGGGACCTGTGACCTTGTTGGCAAACAGCAAACAATCAGGGACCTGTGACCTTGTTGGCAAACAGCAAACAATCAGGGACCTGTGACCTTGTTGTGAGGTATGGTTATATCATAAACATTTATCAAAACAAAAATGAGACAGACCAGCTATATTCGGTCTTATGTAGAAACATTTAACATTTTGTTTTTTCCATTAGATAAAAGTATAGAATCAGAGCTAGAAAATAGCAACTCTCTGTTGGCTGGGCT
>NC_060196.1:65851226-65876226 GCF_021184085.1 Oncorhynchus gorbuscha
GTATCCCACAAGCCAAACACTGGTTGAATGAAACATCTAATCAACCATGGCATCCCACAAGCCAAACACTGGTTGGATGAAACATCTAATCAACCATGGCATCCCACAAGCCAAACACTGGTTGGATGAAATGATGTTGAACCAATGTGGAAATAACATCTGCGCCCAGGGGGATTATTTTTGATGAACTCTGAAACTCCTCCAACTATTGACTTTTTTTCCACAACTGCAACCAGTTTGGTCCTAAAACATTTACAACAAAGATATATTTACATCCTGACCTAGTGAGCTATACAGGGCCTTAGGAGCTGGACAACTGGCCAAAATGAGGAATCGGAGGAGAAGGACCTTAGTCGGGGAGGTGACCAAGAACCCAATTGTCACACTTACAGAGCTCCAGAGTTCCTCTGTGGAGATGGGAAAACCTTCCAGAAGGACAACCATCTCTGCCTCACACCACCAATCAGGTCTTTATGGTAGTGGCAACACGGAAGCCACTCTTCAGTAAAAATGCACATTACAGCCCACTTGGAGTTTGCCAAAAGGCACCTAAAAACTCTCAGACCATGAGAAACAAGATTATTTGGTCTGATTAAACCAGATTGAACTCTTTGGCCTAAATGCCAAGCGTCACATCTGGAGGAAACCTAGCACCATCTCTTCGGGGAAGCATGATGGTGGCAGAATCATGCTGTGGGAATGTTTTTCAGCTGCAGGAACTGGGAGACTAGTCAGGATCGAGGGAAAGATGAACGGATCAAAGTATAATGAGATCCTTGATGAAAACCTGCTTCAGAGCACTCGGGACCTCAGACTGGGGAGAAGGTTTACCTCCAACGGGACAACGACCCTAAGCACACAGTCAAGACAACCCAGGAGTGGATTTGGATCAAGTCTCTGAATGAGTGGCCCAGCCAGAGCCCAGACTTTGACCCCAATCAATCATCTCTGGAGATACATGAAAATAGCTGTGCAGCAACACTCCCCATCCAACCTGACCATCCAACCTAAATAACAGCTGGTGCACAATATCTAAGGAAACCTCAAGGTTTTGCTCTGCCTGAGGTAGAGTATCTCATGATAAGCTGTAAGACCACAGTATCTACTTAGAGAGTTTTAATCTGTATTTTTCATAGTTGTCTACATACCACCACAGACTGATGCTGGCACTAAGACCGCACTGAAGGAGCTGTCTTCCGACATAAGCAAACAGAAAACGCTCTCTCAGACGTAGCACTCCTAGTGGACGGTGACTTTAATGCAGGGAAACTTAAATCGGTCTTACCAAGTTTTTATCAGCATGATAAATGTGCATCCAGAGGAAAACAACTCTAGACCACCTTTACTCCACACACAAAGACAAAGCTCTCCCTCGCCCTCCATTTGGCAAATCTGACCATAATTATATCCTCCTGATTCCTGCTTACAAGCAAAAATTAAAGCAGGAAGTACCAGTGACTCAAATCAATTAAAAAGTTGTCAGATAAAGCAGATGCTAAGCTACACGGCTATTTTTCTAGCACAGACTGGAATATGTTCCTGATTCCTCCAATGGCATTGAGGAGTACACACATCAGTCATTGACTTTATCAATAAGTGCAGCCCCACAGTGACTGTACGTATATACCCCAACCAGAATCCACGGATTACAGGCAACATCCTCACTGAGCTGCTGCTTTCAAGGAGCTTGGAGACTGTAACCCGGAAGCTTATATGAAATCCCGCTATGCCCTCCAACGAACCATCAAATAGGCAAAGCATCAATACAGGACTAAGATCGAATAACACTACACCAGCTCTGATGCTCATCAGATGTGGCAGGACTTGTAAACTATTACAGACTACAAAGGGAAGCACAGCCGAGAGCTGCCCAGTGACACAAACCTACCAGACGAGCAAAACTACTTCTATGCTTGCTTTGAGGCAAATAACACTGAAACATGCATGAGAGCACCAGCTGTCCCGGAAGACTGTGTGATCACGCTCCGCAGCCGATGTGAGTAAGACCTTTAAACAGGTCAACATTCACAAGGCCACAGGACCAGACGGATTACCAGAATATTTGCTTCCCCCTTTAACACAACTGCTTTTCTCTGTTGTTGTTATCATCTATGCATAGTCACTTTAATAACTCTACCTACAGGTACATATTACCTCGACTAACCGGTGCCCCCACACATTGACTCTGTATCAGTACCCTGTATATAGTCTCGCTATTGTTATTTTACTGCTGCTCTTTAATTACTTGTTACTTTTATTTTTATTCATATTTTTTTTTCTCGTAAGTAAGCATTTCAATGTAAGGTTGTATTTGGCACATGTGACTAATACAATTTTATTTTATATGACAGAGCTTGAGAAGATCTGCAGAGAAGTCCTCTGTCCTCTGTCTGTGTTCTTTGCCCATCTTAAGCTTTTCTTTTTATTGGCCAGTCTGAGATATGGCTTTTTCTTTGCAACTCTTCCTAGAAGGCCGGCATCCCGGAGTCGCTCTTCACTGTTTAAAACAAACATTTATTTAACTAGGCAAGTAACTTCTTACGGATAGGCGGGACAGTCTTATTTTCAATGACGGCCTAGGAACAGTGGGTTAACTGCCTTGTTCAGGGGCTTAACGACAGATTTTTACCTTGTCAGCTCGGGATTCAATCTTGCAACCTTTCGCTCTGACCACTAGGCAACCTGCCACTACATGTTGATGTTGAGACGGGTGTTCTGCGGGTACTATTTAATGAAGCTGCAAGTTGAAGACTTGTGAGGTGTCTGTTTCTCAAACTAGACACTCTAATGTACTCGTCCTCTACTTGTCCTCTTGCTCAGTTGTGCACCGGGGCCTCCCACTCCTCTTTCCATTCTGGTTAGAGACAGTTTGCACTGTTCTGTGAAGGGAGTAGTAGTACACAGCGTTGTACGAGATTTTCAGTTTCTTGGCAATTTCTCGCATGGAATAGCCTTCATTTCTCAGAACAAGAATAGACTGACGAGTTTCAGAAGAAAGTCTTTGTTTCTGGACAATTTGAGCCTGTAATCGAACCGACAAATGCTTATGTACCAGATACTCAACTAGTCTAAAGAAGACCAGTTTTGTTGCTTCTTTAATCAGTACAACAGTTTTCATCTGTGCTAACATAATTCCAAAAGGGTTTTCTAATGATCAATTAGCCTTTAAAAAAATGATAAACCTGGATTAGCTAACACAACATGCCATTGGAACACCGGAGTGATAATGGGCCTCTTGCTGATAATGGACCTCTGTGAGCCTATGTAGATATTCCATTAAAAATCAGTCGTTTCCAGCTACAATTGTCATTTACAACATTAACAATGTCTACACTGTGTTTCTGATCAATTTGATGTTATTTTAATGGACAAAAACAAGGACACTTCAAAGTGACCCCAAACTTTTGAATGGTAGTGTATATATATATACAGTCCCAGTCATAGTATGGACACACCTTCTCATTCAAGGGTTTTTCTTTATTTGTACAATTTTCTACATTGTAGAATAATAGTGAAGACATTAAAACTATGAAATAACACATATGGAATCATTAAGTAACCATAAAAGTGCTAAACAAATCTAAATGTATTGTATATTTGAGATTCTTCAAAGTAGCCACTCTTTGCCTTGATAAAAGTTTGTTCAAATATGGGCCTAATTGCACTCCAGTGGCCACTAGAGGGAGGCATTCTAGTGCTTATTGCACTCCAGTCATACTACCCAGTGGCCACTAGAGGGCATCATTCTAGTGCTTATTGCACTCCAGTCATACTACCCAGTGGCCACTAGAGGGCAGCATTCTAGTGCTTATTGCACTCCAGTCATACTACCCAGTGGCCACTAGAGGGCATCATTCTAGTGCTTATTGCACTCCAGTCATACTACCCAGTGGCCACTAGAGGGGAGCATTCTAGTGCTTATTGCTCCTCTTCCCACCTCCTCCTCCTCCACTGTGTGTGTGTGTGTGTGTGTGTGTGTGTGTGTGTGTGTGTGTGTGTGTGTGTGTGTGTGTGTGTGTGTGTGTGTGTGTGTGTGTGTGTGTGTGTGTGTGTGTGTGTGTGTGTGTGTGTGTGTGTGTGTGTGTGTGTGTGTGTGTGTGTGTGTGTGTGTGTGTGTGTGTGTGTGTGTGTGTGTGTGTGTGTGCGCAGTGTGCTGGGCCGACAGGATTTTTCCATTCTTTATTATGGTTCATGTGAGTTATTTTCTGCATGAGTGGTTGGTCTCATTTAGCTCTGAACATTTAGGTATAAACATTTAGCTCTGAACATTTAGGTATAAACATTTAGCTATAAACATTCAGTTATTAACATTTAGCTAAAAACATTTAGCTATGAACATTTAGCTCTGCCATCTCTTGACTGTCTCGAAGAGGGAGTGAAAATTAAACAAACATGTTTTCTATGAGGAAGTGGATTCTACAGGAACACTCCTGCCACCTGTTGGTTTGTCCATGTGACCTTGTTGGCAAACAGCAAACAATCAGGGACCTGTGACCTTGTTGGCAAACAGCAAACAATCAGGGACCTGTGACCTTGTTGGCAAACAGCAAACAATCAGGGACCTGTGACCTTGTTGTGAGGTATGGTTATATCATAAACATTTATCAAAACAAAAATGAGACAGACCAGCTATATTCGGTCTTATGTAGAAACATTTAACATTTTGTTTTTTCCATTAGATAAAAGTATAGAATCAGAGCTAGAAAATAGCAACTCTCTGTTGGCTGGGCTCCCTCTTGTCCTCTACCTTCTAGACTACTGCAACTCTCTGTTGGCTGGCCTCCCCTCTTGTCCTCTACCTTCTAGACTACTGCAACTATCTGTTGGCTGGGCTCCCTCTTGTCCTCTACCTTCTAGACTACTGCAACTCTCTGTTGGCTGGGCTCCCTCTTGTCCTCTACCTTCTAGACTACTGCAACTCTCTGTTGGCTGGGCTCCCTCTTGGCCTCTACCTTCTAGACTACTGCAACTCTCTGTTGGCTGGGCTCCCTCTTGTCCTCTACCTTCTAGACTACTGCAACTCTCTGTTGGCTGGGCTCCCCTCTTGTCCTCTACCTTCTAGACTACTGCAACTCTCTGTTGGCTGGGCTCCCTCTTGTCCTCTACCTTCTAGACTACTGCAACTCTCTGTTGGCTGGGCTCCCTCTTGTCCTCTACCTTCTAGACTACTGCAGCTCTCTGTTGGCTGGGCTCCCCTCTTGTCCTCTACCTTCTAGACTACTGCAACTCTCTGTTGGCTGGGCTCCCCTCTTGTCCTCTACCTTCTAGACTACTGCAACTCTCTGTTGGCTGGGCTCCCTCTTGTCCTCTACCTTCTAGACTACTGCAGCTCTCTGTTGGCTGGGCTCCCCTCTTGTCCTCTACCTTCTAGACTACTGCAACTCTCTGTTGGCTGGGCTCCCCCTCTTGTCCTCTACCTTCTAGACTACTGCAACTCTCTGTTGGCTGGGCTCCCTCTTGTCCTCTACCTTCTAGACTACTGCAACTCTCTGTTGGCTGGGCTCCCTCTTGTCCTCTACCTTCTAGACTACTGCAACTCTCTGTTGGCTGGGCTCCCTCTTGTCCTCTACCTTCTAGACTACTGCAACTCTCTGTTGGCTGGGCTCCCTTCTTGTCCTCTACCTTCTAGACTACTGCAACTCTCTGTTGGCTGGGCTCCCTCTTGTCCTCTACCTTCTAGACTACTGCAACTCTCTGTTGGCTGGGCTCCCTCTTGTCCTCTACCTTCTAGACTACTGCAACTCTCTGTTGGCTGGGCTCCCTCTTGTCCTCTACCTTCTAGACTACTGCAACTCTCTGTTGGCTGGGCTCCCTCTTGTCCTCTACCTTCTAGACTACTGCAACTCTCTGTTGGCTGGGCTCCCCTCTTGTCCTCTACCTTCTAGACTACTGCAACTCTCTGTTGGCTGGGCTCCCCTCTTGTCCTCTACCTTCTAGACTACTGCAACTCTCTGTTGCTGGGCTCCCTCTTGTCCTCTACCTTCTAGACTACTGCAGCTCTCTGTTGGCTGGGCTCCCCTCTTGTCCTCTACCTTCTAGACTACTGCAACTCTCTGTTGGCTGGGCTCCCTCTTGTCCTCTACCTTCTAGACTACTGCAACTCTCTGTTGGCTGGGCTCCCTCTTGTCCTCTACCTTCTAGACTACTGCAACTCTCTGTTGGCTGGGCTCCCTCTTGTCCTCTACCTTCTAGACTACTGCAACTCTCTGTTGGCTGGGCTCCCTCTTGTCCTCTACCTTCTAGACTACTGCAACTCTCTGTTGGCTGGGCTCCCCTCTTGTCCTCTATCTTCTAGACTACTGCAACTCTCTGTTGGCTGGGCTCCCTCTTGTCCTCTACCTTCTAGACTACTGCAGCTCTCTGTTGGCTGGGCTCCCCTCTTGTCCTCTACCTTCTAGACTACTGCAACTCTCTGTTGGCTGGGCTCCCCTCTTGTCCTCTACCTTCTAGACTACTGCAACTCTCTGTTGGCTGGCCTCCCCTCTTGTGCCATTAAACTCATGCAACTTATCCAGAACGCCACAGCCCGCCTGGTTTTCAACCTACGGAGCAGCATGAGGAACTTCCCCTCCCTAACTTCAGGCTCTGCTGAAACCCTACTATGCCTGTGATAAGTGGTTATGCAAATGCTACCAAAAAATAATTGAGTGTATGTAAACTTCTGACCCTGAGTAGTACCATTAGAACCACTAGAACTATTAGAACCACTAGAGCCACTAGAGCCATTAGAACCACTAGAACCATTAGAAACATGAGAACCATTAGATCCATTAGAACCATTAGAACCAGTAGAGCCACCAGAACCATTAGAACCATTAGAGATACTAGAACTCCTAGAACCATAAGAACCACTAGAACCATTAGAGCCACTAGAACCATTAGAGCAATTAGAACCATTAGAGCCATTAGAGCCACTAGAACCCCTAGAACCAGTTGTACCATTAGAGCTATTAGTGCCATTAGTACCATCAGTACCATTAGAACCATCAGTAACATTAGAACCATTAGTACCATTAGAATCATCAGTACCTTTAGAACCATCAGTGCCATTAGTGCCATTAGAGGCATTAGTACCATCAGAACAATTAGTAGCATTAGAACCATTAGAACCATTCTTACCATTAGAACCATATGTACCATTAGAACCATTCGTACATTTACATTTAACATTTACATTTAAGTCATTTAGCAGACGCTCTTATCCAGAGCGACTTACAAATTGGTGCATTCACCTTATGACATCCAGTGGAACAGCCACTTTACAATAGTGCATCTACATATTTTAAGGGGGGGGTGAGAAGGATTATTTTATCCTATCCTAGGTATTCCTTAAAGAGGTGGGGTTTCAGGTGTCTCCGGAAGGTGGTGATTGACTCCGCTGTCCTGGCGTCGTGAGGGAGTTTGTTCCACCATTGGGGAGCCAGAGCAGCGAACAGTTTTGACTGGGCTGAGCGGGAACTGTACTTCCTCAGTGGTAGGGAGGCGAGCAGGCCAGAGGTGGATGAACGCAGTGCCCTTATTTGGGTGTAGGGCCTGATCAGAGCCTGGAGGTACTGAGGTGCCGTTCCCCTCACAGCTCCGTAGGCAAGCACCATGGTCTTGTAGCGGATGCGAGCTTCAACTGGAAACTGGTACCTCCCATCCCCTGCCGCTGAAAAACATCCCCACATCATATATGCCATTTAGCAGACGCTTTTATCCAAAGCGACTTACAGTCATGTGTGCATACATTCTACGTATGGGTGGTCCCGGGGATCGAACCCACTACCCTGGCGTTACAAGCGCCATGCTCTACCAACTGAGCTACAGAAGACCACGATGCTGCCACTATCATAGGGATGGTGCCAGGTTCTCTCCAGACATGACACTTTGCATCCAGGCCAAAGGGTTCAATCTTGGTTCCATTGGGTGCCTTTTGGCAAACTCCAAGCAGGCTGTCATGTGCCTTTTACTAAAGAGTGACTTCTGTCTGGCCACTCAACCATAACCATCCTACAGGGTGGCAGGTAGCCTAGTGGTTAGAGCGTTGGGCCAGTAACTGAAAGGTTGCTAGGTCGAATTCCGAGCTGACAAGGTAAGAATCTGTCGTTCTGACCCTGAACAAGGCAGTTAACCCACTGTTCCTAGGCAGTCATTGTAAATAAGAATTTGTTCTGAACCGACTTGCCTCGTTAAATAAAATAAATAAAAAATTCAAAACTCAAAGGGTGTTGCACTGTCGCAGTTCACCACCTGGTGTCAGAGTGGGATGGCCATTAGAGAGGTGTATACATGACACATGATGGACAAGGGAACCAAGGTCAGCACAAAACACACACACGTACCATTCATACCATTACAACCATTATTACCATTAGAACCATTAGTGCCGTCAGTACCATTAGAACCATTATAGCCATTAGAACCACTAGAACCAGTCGTACAATTAGAAAAATTAGTACCATTAGATCTATTAGTGCCATTAGAGCCATTAGTACCATCAGCAACATTAGAAATGTCAATACCATTAGTACCATTAGAACCATTAGAACCACTAGAACTATTAGTACCATTCGAACCATTCGAACCATTAGTACCATTAGAACCATAAATACCATTAGAACCACTAGAACCATTCATACCATCAGTGCCATTAGAACAACTAGTATCATTAGAACCATTCGTACCATTAGTACCATTAGAACCATTCGTACCATTACAACCATTATTACCATTAGAACCACACGATCCAGTAATAAAATTAGAACCATTAGTGCCATTAGAGCCATCAGCAACATTAGAATCATCAGTACCATTGGAACCATTAGAACCATTAGATCCACAAGAACATTAGAACCATTAGAGCTATTCGAACTCCTGGTACCATTAGAACCACTATAACTATTAGAGCCATAAGAGCCTTTAGAACCATTAGAGCCACTAGAACCACTAGAAACATTAGAACCACTAAAACTATTAGAACCACTAGAACCATTAGAATCACTAGTACCATCAGTACAATTAGAACCCTTAGAACCATTAGTACCATTAGAACCATTAGTATCATTAGAACCATCAGTGCCATTAGAACCATTAGAGCCATTAGTGCCATTAGTACCATCAGTACCATCAGAACAATTAGTAGCATTAGAACCATTAGAGCTATTAGAACAATTCATACATTTTGTACCATTAGAACCATCAGTACCATCAGTACCATTAGTACCATTAGAAACATTAGTACCATCAGTACCATTAGAACCATGAGCACCATTAGAACCATTAGAACCAGTCATACCATTCTTACCATTCGTACCATTCTTACCAACTCCCATCAGAATATACACCAGATACTGGGAATTAACCTCCCATCAGAATATACACCAGATACTGAGAATTAACCTCCCATCAGAATATACACCAGATACTGAGAATTAACCTCCCAGAATATACACCAGATACTGGGAATTAACCTCCCATCAGAATATACACCAGATACTGAGAATTAACCTCCCATCAGAATATACACCAGATACTGAGAATTAACCTCCCATCAGAATATACACCAGATACTGAGAATTAACCTCCCATCAGAATATACACCAGATACTGAGAATTAACCTCCCATCAGAATATACACCAGATACTGAGAATTAACCTCCCAGAATATACACCAGATACTGAGAATTAACCTCCCATCAGAATATACACCAGATACTGAGAATTAACCTCCCATCAGAATATACACCAGATACTGAGAATTAACCTCCCATCAGAATATACACCAGATACTGAGAATTAACCTCCCATCAGAATATACACCAGATACTGAGAATTAACCTCCCATCAGAATATACACAGATACTGAGAATTAACCTCCCATCAGAATATACACCAGATACTGAGAATTAACCTCCCAGAATATACACCAGATACTGAGAATTAACCTCCCATCAGAAAATACACCAGATACTGAGAATTAATAACATCCCATCAGAATATACACCAGATACTGAGAATTAACCTCAGAATATACCATCAGAATATACACCAGATACTGAGAATTAACCTCCCATCAGAATATACACCAGATACTGAGAATTAACCTCCCATCAGAATATACACCAGATACTGAGAATTAACCTCCCAGAATATACACCAGATACTGAGAATTAACCTCCCATCAGAATATACACCAGATACTGAGAATTAACCTCCCATCAGAATATACACCAGATACTGAGAATTAACCTCCCAGAATATACACCAGATACTGAGAATTAACCTCCCATCAGAATATACACCAGATACTGAGAATTAACCTCCCATCAGAATATACACCAGATACTGAGAATTAACCTCCCAGAATATACACCAGATACTGAGAATTAACCTCCCAGAATATACACCAGATACTGGGAATTAACCTCCCAGAATATACACCAGATACTGAGAATTAACCTCCCAGAATATACACCAGATACTGAGAATTAACCTCCCATCAGAATATACACCAGATACTGAGAATTAACCTCCCATCAGAATATACACCAGATACTGAGAATTAACCTCCCATCAGAATATACACCAGATACTGAGAATTAACCTCCCATCAGAATATACACCAGATACTGAGAATTAACCTCCCATCAGAATATACACCAGATACTGAGAATTAACCTCCCATCAGAATATACACCAGATACTGAGAATTAACCTCCCAGAATATACACCAGATACTGAGAATTAACCTCCCATCAGAATATACACCAGATACTGAGAATTAATAACATCCCATCAGAATATACACCAGATACTGAGAATTAACCTCCCATCAGAATATACACCAGATACTGAGAATTAACCTCCCATCAGAATATACACCAGATACTGAGAATTAACCTCCCATCAGAATATACACCAGATACTGAGATTTAACCTCCCAGAATATACACCAGATACTGAGAATTAACCTCCCATCAGAATATACACCAGATACTGAGAATTAACCTCCCATCAGAATATACACCAGATACTGAGAATTAACCTCCCAGAATATACACCAGATACTGAGAATTAACCTCCCATCAGAATATACACCAGATACTGAGAATTAACCTCCCATCAGAATATACACAGATACTGAGAATTAACCTCCCATCAGAATATACACCAGATACTGAGAATTAACCTCCCAGAATATACACCAGATACTGAGAATTAACCTCCCAGAATATACACCAGATACTGGGAATTAACCTCCCAGAATATACACCAGATACTGAGAATTAACCTCCCAGAATATACACCAGATACTGAGAATTAACCTCCCATCAGAATATACACCAGATACTGAGAATTAACCTCCCATCAGAATATCCCAGATACTGAGAATTAATCTCTCATCAGAATATACACCAGATACTGAGAATTAACCTCCCATCAGAATATACACCAGATACTGAGAATTAACCTCCATCAGAATATACACCAGATACTGAGAATTAACCTCCCATCAGAATATACACCAGATACTGAGAATTAACCTCCCAGAATATACACCAGATACTGAGAATTAACCTCCCATCAGAATATACACCAGATACTGAGAATTAACCTCCCAGAATATACACCAGATACTGAGAATTAACCTCCCATCAGAATATACACCAGATACTGAGAATTAACCTCCCATCAGAATATACACCAGATACTGAGAATTAACCTCCCATCAGAATATACACCAGATACTGAGAATTAACCTCCCATCAGAATATACACCAGATACTGAGAATTAACCTCCCATCAGAATATACACCAGATATGAGAATTAACCTCCCATCAGAATATACACCAGATACTGAGAATTAACCTCCCCAGAATATACACCAGATACTGAGAATTAACCTCCCATCAGAATATACACCAGATACTGAGAATTAACCTCCCAGAATATACACCAGATACTGAGAATTAACCTCCCAGAATATACACCAGATACTGAGAATTAACCTCCCATCAGAATATACACCAGATACTGAGAATTAACCTCCCATCAGAATATACACCAGATACTGAGAATTAACCTCCCATCAGAATATACACCAGATACTGAGAATTAACCTCCCATCAGAATATACACCAGATACTGAGAATTAAGCTCCCATCAGAATATACACCAGATACTGAGAATTAACCTCCCATCAGAATATACACCAGATACTGAGAATTAACCTCCCATCCGAATATACACCAGATACTGAATTAACCTCCCATCAGAATTAACCTCCCATCAGAATATACACCAGATACTGAGAATTAACCTCCCATCAGAATATACACCAGATACTGAGAATTAACCTCCCATCAGAATATACACCAGATACTGAGAATTAACCTCCCATCAGAATATACACCAGATACTGAGAATTAACCTCCCAGAATATACACCAGATACTGAGAATTAACCTCCCATCAGAATATACACCAGATACTGAGAATTAACCTCCCATCAGAATATACACCAGATACTGAGAATTAACCTCCCAGAATATACACCAGATACTGAGAATTAACCTCCCATCAGAATATACACCAGATACTGAGAATTAACCTCCCATCAGAATATACACCAGATACTGAGAATTAACCTCCCAGAATATACACCAGATACTGAGAATTAACCTCCCATCAGAATATACACCAGATACTGAGAATTAACCTCCCATCAGAATATACACCAGATACTGAGAATTAACCTCCCATCAGAATATACACCAGATACTGAGAATTAACCTCCCATCAGAATATACACCAGATACTGAGAATTAACCTCCCATCAGAATATACACCAGATACTGAGAATTAACCTCCCAGAATATACACCAGATACTGAGAATTAACCTCCCAGAATATACACCAGATACTGAGAATTAACCTCCCAGAATATACACCAGATACTGAGAATTAACCTCCCATCAGAATATACACCAGATACTGAGAATTAACCTCCCATCAGAATATACACCAGATACTGAGAATTAACCTCCCATCAGAATATACACCAGATACTGAGAATTAACCTCCCAGAATATACACCAGATACTGAGAATTAACCTCCCATCAGAATATACACCAGATACTGAGAATTAACCTCCCAGAATATACACCAGATACTGAGAATTAACCTCCCATCAGAATATACACCAGATACTGAGAATTAACCTCCCAGAATATACACCAGATACTGAGAATTAACCTCCCAGAATATACACCAGATACTGAGAATTAACCTCCCATCAGAATATACACCAGATACTGAGAATTAACCTCCCATCAGAATATACACCAGATACTGAGAATTAACCTCCCATCAGAATATACACCAGATACTGAGAATTAACCTCCCATCAGAATATACACCTCCCCAGATACTGAGAATTAACCTCCCATCAGAATATACACCAGATACTGGGAATTAACCTCCCATCAGAATATACACCAGATACTGAGAATTAACCTCCCATCAGAATATACACCAGATACTGATAGAATTAACCTCCCATCAGAATATACACCAGATACTGAGAATTAACCTCCCATCAGAATATACACCAGATACTGAGAATTAACCTCCCAGAATATACACCAGATACTGAGAATTAACCTCCCAGAATATACACCAGATACTGAGAATTAACCTCCCATCAGAATATACACCAGATACTGAGAATTAACCTCCCATCAGAATATACACCAGATACTGAGAATTAACCTCCCATCAGAATATACACCAGATACTGGGAATTAACCTCCATCAGAATATACACCAGATACTGAGAATTAACCTCCCATCAGAATATACACCAGATACTGAGAATTAACCTCCCATCAGAATATACACCAGATACTGAGAATTAACCTCCCAGAATATACACCAGATACTGAGAATTAACCTCCCAGAATATACACCAGATACTGAGAATTAACCTCCCATCAGAATATACACCAGATACTGAGAATTAACCTCCCATCAGAATATACACCAGATACTGAGAATTAACCTCCCATCAGAATATACACCAGATACTGAGAATTAACCTCCCATCAGAATATACACCAGATACTGGGAATTAACCTCCCATCAGAATATACACCAGATACTGAGAATTAACCTCCCATCAGAATATACACCAGATACTGAGAATTAACCTCCCATCAGAATATACACCAGATACTGAGAATTAACCTCCCAGAATATACACCAGATACTGAGAATTAACCTCCCATCAGAATATACACCAGATACTGAGAATTAACCTCCCATCAGAATATACACCAGATACTGAGAATTAACCTCCCATCAGAATATACACCAGATACTGAGAATTAACCTCCCATCAGAATATACACCAGATACTGAGAATTAACCTCCCATCAGAATATACACCAGATACTGAGAATTAACCTCCCATCAGAATATACACCAGATACTGAGAATTAACCTCCCATCAGAATATACACCAGATACTGAGAATTAACCTCCCAGAATATACACCAGATACTGAGAATTAACCTCCCAGAATATACACCAGATCCTGTCAAAGCAAGGGCTGATTTCAAGGTTTTACTGCTAACCTACAAAGCATTACATGGGCTTGCTCCTACCTACCTCTCTGATTTGGTCCTGCCGTACATACCTATACGTACGCTACGGTCACAAGACGCAGGCCTCCTAATTGTCCCTAGAATTTCTAAGCAAACAGCTGGAGGCAGGGCTTTCTCCTATAGAGCTCCATTTTTATGGAACGGTCTGCCTACCCATGTCAGAGACGCAAACTCGGTCTCAACCTTTAAGTCTTTACTGAAGACTCATCTCTTCAGTGGGTCATATGATTGAGTGTAGTCTGGCCCAGGAGTGGGAAGGTGAACGGAAAGGCTCTGGAGCAACGAACCGCCCTTGCTGTCTCTGCCTGGCCGGTTCCCCTTTTTCCACTGGGATTCTCTGCCTCTAACCCTGTTACGGGGCTGAGTCACTGGCTTGCTGGGGCTCTCTCGTGCCGTCCCTGGGGGGATGCGTCACCTGGGTGGGTTGATTCACTGTTGTGGTCGGCCTGTCTGGGTCCCCCCCCCCCTTGGGTTGTACCGTGTCGGAGATCTTTGTGGGCTATACTCGGCCTTGTCTCAGGATGGTAAGTTGGTGGTTGAAGATTTCCCTCTAGTGGTGTGGGGGCTGTGCTTTGGCAAAGTGGGTGGGGTTATATCCTTCCTGTTTGGCCCTGTCCGGGGGTGTCCTCGGATGGGGCCACAGTGTCTCCTGACCCCTCCTGTCTCAGCCTCCAGTATTTATGCTGCAGTAGTTTATGTGTCGGGGGCTAGGGTCAGTTTGTTTATCTGGAGTACTTCTCCTGTCCTATTCGGTGTCCTGTGTAAATCTAAGTGTGCGTTCTCTAATTCTCTCCTTCTCTCTTTCTTTCTCTCTCTCGGAGGACCTGAGCCCTAGAACCATGCCCCAGGACTACCTGACATGATGACTCCTTGCTGTCCCCAGTCCACCTGGCCATGCTGCTGCTCCAGTTTCAACTGGCCTGGGCCCTAGGACCATGTCCCAGGACTACCTGACATGAGGACTCCTTGCTGTCCCCAGTCCACCTGGCCATGCTCCTGCTCCAGTTTCAACTGTTCTGCCTTACTATTATTCAACCATGCTGGTCATTTATGAACATTTGAACATCTTGGCCACGTTCTGTTATAATCTCCACCTGGCACAGCCAGAAGAGGACTGGCCACCCCACATATGCTCTCTCTAATTCTCTCTTTCTTTCTCTCTCTCGGAGGACCTGAGCCCTAGGACCGTGCCCCAGGACTACCTGACATGATGGCTCCTTGCTGTCCCCAGTCCATCTGACTGTGCTGCTGCTCCAGTTTCAACTGTTCTGCCTTATTATTATTTGACCATGCTGGTCATTTATGAACATTTGAACATCTTGGTCATGTTCTGTTATAATCTCTACCCGGCACAGCCAGAAGAGGACTGGCCACCCCACATAGCCCGGTTCCTCTCTAGGTTTCTTCCTAGGTTTTGGCCTTTCTAGGGAGTTTTTCCTAGCCACCGTGCTTTTACACCTGCATTGTTTGCTGTTTGGGGTTTTAGGCTGGGTTTCTGTACAGCACTTTGAGATATCAGCTGATGTACGAAGGGCTATATAAATAAATTTGATTTGATTTGATTTGATTTGGGAATTAACCTCCCAGAATATACACCAGATACTGAGAATTAACCTCCCAGAATATACACCAGATACTGAGAATTAACCTCCCATCAGAATATACACCAGATACTGAGAATTAACCTCCCATCAGAATATACACCAGATACTGAGAATTAACCTCCCATCAGAATATACACCAGATACTGAGAATTAACCTCCCAGAATATACACCAGATACTGAGAATTAACCTCCCATCAGAATATACACCAGATACTGAGAATTAACCTCCCATCAGAATATACACCAGATACTGAGAATTAACCTCCCATCAGAATATACACCAGATACTGAGAATTAACCTCCCATCAGAATATACACCAGATACTGAGAATTAACCTCCCATCAGAATATACACCAGATACTGAGAATTAACCTCCCATCAGAATATACACCAGATACTGAGAATTAACCTCCCATCAGAATATACACCAGATACTGAGAATTAACCTCCCAGAATATACACCAGATACTGAGAATTAACCTCCCATCAGAATATACACCAGATACTGAGAATTAACCTCCCATCAGAATATACACCAGATACTGAGAATTAACCTCCCAGAATATACACCAGATACTGAGAATTAACCTCCCATCAGAATATACACCAGATACTGAGAATTAACCTCCCATCAGAATATACACCAGATACTGAGAATTAACCTCCCAGAATATACACCAGATACTGAGAATTAACCTCCCATCAGAATATACACCAGATACTGAGAATTAACCTCCCAGAATATACACCAGATACTGAGAATTAACCTCCCATCAGAATATACACCAGATACTGAGAATTAACCTCCCATCAGAATATACACCAGATACTGAGAATTAACCTCCCAGAATATACACCAGATACTGAGAATTAACCTCCCATCAGAATATACACCAGATACTGAGAATTAACCTCCCAGAATATACACCAGATACTGAGAATTAACCTCCCATCAGAATATACACCAGATACTGAGAATTAACCTCCCATCAGAATATACACCAGATACTGAGAATTAACCTCCCATCAGAATATACACCAGATACTGAGAATTAACCTCCCATCAGAATATACACCAGATACTGAGAATTAACCTCCCAGAATATACACCAGATACTGAGAATTAACCTCCCATCAGAATATACACCAGATACTGAGAATTAACCTCCCAGAATATACACCAGATACTGAGAATTAACCTCCCAGAATATACACCAGATACTGAGAATTAACCTCCCAGAATATACACCAGATACTGAGAATTAACCTCCCATCAGAATATACACCAGATACTGAGAATTAACCTCCCATCAGAATATACACCAGATACTGAGAATTAACCTCCCATCAGAATATACACCAGATACTGAGAATTAACCTCCCATCAGAATATACACCAGATACTGAGAATTAACCTCCCATCAGAATATACACTAGATACTGGGAATTAACCTCCCATCAGAATATACACCAGATACTGAGAATTAACCTCCCATCAGAATATACACCAGATACTGAGAATTAACCTCCCATCAGAATATACACCAGATACTGAGAATGAACCTCCCAGAATATACACCAGATACTGAGAATTAACCTCCCAGAATATACACCAGATACTGAGAATTAACCTCCCAGAATATACACCAGATACTGAGAATTAACCTCCCATCAGAATATACACCAGATACTGAGAATTAACCTCCCAGAATATACACCAGATACTGAGAATTAACCTCCCAGAATATACACCAGATACTGAGAATTAACCTCCCAGAATATACACCAGATACTGAGAATTAACCTCCCATCCGAATATACACCAGATACTGGGAATTAACCTCCCATCAGAATATACACCAGATACTGAGAATTAACCTCCCAGAATATACACCAGATACTGAGAATTAACCTCCCAGAATATACACCAGATACTGAGAATTAACCTCCCAGAATATACACCAGATACTGAGAATTAACCTCCCAGAGAAACAAAAGATATAAGCCTTTATCTCCTTCCTCTGGCTAAGGTGAGCTTGTTAGATATTTTTTTTCTAACCTCCCACAGACTCATCCCAGCAGAGATCTAGAGCCTCTAACCTCCCACAGACTCATCCCAGCAGAGATCTAGAGCCTTCTAACTCTTCTCCCACAGACTCATCCCAGCAGAGATCTAGAGCCTTCTAACTCTTCTCCCACAGACTCAGCCCAGCAGAGACTCTAGAGCCTCTAACCAACCACAGACTCAACCCAGCAGAGATTTAGAGCCTCTAACTAAACTCCCACAGACTCATCCCAGCAGAGATCTAGAGCCTTCTAACTCTTCTCCCACAGACTCAGCCCAGCAGAGACTCTAGAGCCTCTAACCTCCCACAGACTCATCCCAGCAGAGATTTAGAGCCTCTAACTAAACTCCCACAGACTCATCCCAGCAGAGATCTAGAGCCTTCTAACTCTTCTCCCACAGACTCAGCCCAGCAGAGACTCTAGAGCCTCTAACCAACCACAGACTCAACCCAGCAGAGATTTAGAGCCTCTAACTAAACTCCCACAGACTCATCCCAGCAGAGATCTAGAGCCTCTAACCAACCACAGACTCATCCCAGCAGAGATCTAGAGCCTCTAACCTCCCACAGACTCAGCCCAGCAGCGATTTAGAGCCTCTAACCTCCCATAGACTCAGCCCAGCAGAGATGTAGAGCCTCTAACCTCCCACAGACTCAGCCCAGCAGAGATCTAGAGCCTCTAACTATACTCCCACAGACTCAGCCCAGCAGAGATCTAGAGCCTCTAACTAACCTCCCACAGACTCAGCTCAGCAGAGATCTAGAGCCTCTAACTAACCTTCAACAGACTCAGCCCAGCAGCGATTTAGAGCCTCTAACCTCCCACAGACTCAGCCCAGCAGAGATCTAGAGCCTCTAACTATACTCCCACAGACTCAGCCCAGCAGAGATCTAGAGCCTCTAACCTCCCACAGACTCAGCCCAGCAGAGATCTAGAGCCTCTAACTATACTCCCACAGACTCAGCCCAGCAGAGATCTAGAGCCTCTAACCTCCCACAGACTCAGCTCAGCAGAGATCTAGAGCCTCTAACTAACCTTCAACAGACTCAGCCCAGCAGTGATCTAGTGCTTCTAACCTCCCACAGACTCAGCCCAGCAGAGATCTAGAGCCTCTAACTAACCTCCCACAGACTCAGCCCAGCAGAGATCTAGAGCCTCTAACTAACCTCCAACAGACTCAGCCCAGCAGAGATCTAGAGCCTCTAACTAACCTCCCACAGACTCAGCCCAGCAGAGATCTAGAGCCTCTAACCTCCCACAGACTCAGCCCAGCAGAGATCTAGAGCCTCTAACTAACCTCCCACAGACTCAGCCCAGCAGAGATCTAGAGCCTCTAACTAACCTCCAACAGACTCAGCCCAGCAGAGATCTAGAGCCTCTAACCTCCCACAGACTCAGCCCAGCAGAGATCCAGAGCTTCTTCAATAACTCTGGAAATGAAGATGACACATAGTATCTCTCATCCTGGTCCCTTGTTCTCTGAGCAGATGGCAAGAGGCCGTCAGATTCTACATTCACACACACACAGAGAGAGAGACAGCTGTCGATGGAGCTTGACTTAGCAGGGAGCTGGGTGGGCTGTCTGCCTACTGCTAGTTAGGTTAGTTTGATGCTTCCACCACATCAAAATTACATGACCAATATGTTCACATTGCTCACACTTTGAAGAGTTCTGCCAAATATACACCCTTAGGGGCTATTTCCATCATGTGTCTGTTCAGGTCAAATGAAGAGACTAACATTTAGACAATGAACATCAGAGACATTGTAAATGCAGGCCCAGGCTACTATACATCTAACAAGCTCCCCTTAGCCAGAGTAATGAGATATATTCCGCATCCCAAATGGTTCTCTATTCCCTATGTTGTGCACTACCTTGGACCAGGGCCCTTAAGGACACATCCATACTGTACATCTAACAAGCTCCCCTTAGCCAGAGTAATGAGATATATTCCGCATCCCAAATGGCTCCCTATTCCCTATGTTGTGCACTACCTTGGACCAGGGCCCTTTGGGACACATCCATACTTGACAATTAGAGAGTAGACTATGAGTAGTGTCCGAATAATGGTTATTCAAGGGAGCAGTCTGACACCTACCAGTATCATGGAGCATGGGACTACAGATGCTACAGCAACCGCTGGTCTACACCCAGACACTACATATGTGACCGACGGGGGTTCAAACCCAGGTCTCCTGAGCTCCACAAAACTGTGTTAGTCTATTGAGCTAAAGCCTAGATATTCAGGTCTCAGGCAAGGTTACAATTAGAATGTGAGTGATTCAGCAAACCGCCTGTCACACAGATACCACTCTGAAAGCAGCTCACTGAAGAAAAAACTATCTGCCGGTCTGCCTTTGAGCAAGGCAGTTAACGCCCAACATCAACTGTTCCCCGGGGCGGAGATGACATGGATGTGGACTAAGGCAGTCCCCCGTACCTCTCTGATTCAGAGGGTTAAATGAGGCAGACACATTTCAGTTGAATGCATTCAGTTGTATAACTGACTAGGTTTCCCCCCTTTCCTTTCCCTGAATATTGCCAATTCAGTTTAGAGACAAAAACATATTTCAACCACAATGATTATTTACGGCGAGTGAGTTACCACTCCTGCCTCACACTCCATCCACATTGAATATGAAAATTGACATGCACACGGTTATGAATCATTCGCTTTCAGAGAGTCATGCTTTAAACAAATAATTACTCACTCAGCCTGGTTGCATCCCAAGTGGAACACTGCTTTGGACCAAGGCCAATAGGAGGGTGAACATACAGTACCAGCCAAAAGTCTGGACACACATACTCATTCAAGGGTTTTTCTTTATTTTTACTATTTTCTACATTGTAGAATAATAGTGACAACATCAAAAATATTAAATAACACATTTGGAATCATGTAGTAACCAAAAAAGTGTATTTTAGATTCTTCAAAGTAGCCACCCTTTGCCATGATGACAGCTTTGCACAAACTTGGCATTCTCTCAACCACGAACAGCTCAAATAAACAAAGAGAAACGACAGTCCATAATTACTTTTAGACATGAAGGTCAGTCAATCCGGAAAATGTCAAGAACTTTGGAGGTTTCATCAAGGTCAGTCGCAAAAACCATCAAGTGCTATGATGAATTTGACTCTCATGAGGACCGCCACAGGAAACGAAGACCCAGGAGCTCTGCTGCAGAGGATAAGTTAGAGTTAACTGCACCTCAGATTTCAGCACAAATATATGCTTCACAGAGTTCAAGTAACAGACGCAATCTCAACATAAACTTTTCAGAGGAGACTGCATGAATCAGGCCTTCATGGTCCAATTGCTGCAAAGAAACCACTACTAAAGGACACCAATAATAAGAAGAGACTTGCTTGGGCCAAGAAACATGAGCAATGGACATTAGAGTGGTGGAAATCTGTCCTTTGGTCTGGAATCCAATTTTTTGAGATTTTTGGTTTCAACCGCCATGTCTTTGTGAGACGCAAAGTAGGTGAACGGATGATCTCTGCATTCAAGGCACACTTAACCAGTATGGCTACCACATCATTCTGCCACAATACGCCATCCCATCTGGTTTGTGCTTAGTGGGACTATCATTTGTTTTTCAACAGGACAATGACCCAACACATCTCCAGGCTGTGTAAGGGCTATTTGACTAAGGAGAGTAATGGAGTGCTGCATCAGATAACTTGGCCTCCACAATCACCCGACCTCAACCCAATTGAGATGGTTTGGGATGAGTTGGAAAGGGAAAGCAGCCAACAAGTGCTCAGCACCTGTGGGAACTCCTTCAAGACTGTTTGAAAGCATTCCTCATGAAGCTGGTTGAGAGAATGTGAAGAGTGTGCAAAACTGTCAAATAAAAGGCTGGCTACTTTGACGGATCTTAAATCAAAAATATATTTGGATTTGTTTAACACTTTTTTGGTTACTACAGTGCCTTGCAAGTGTATTCATCCCCTTGGCATTTTTCCTATTCTGTTCCAATACAACCTGTAATTTAAATTAATTTTTATTTGGATTTCATGTAATGGACAGACACAAAATAGTCCAAACTGGTGAAGTGAAATGAAAAAAATAACAGAAAAGTGGTGTGTGCCTATGTATGTATATTTGTATACTGTATGTTTTCACCCCCCTTTACTATGAAGCACCTAAATAAGATATAGTGCAACCAATTACCTTCAGAAGTCACATAATTAGTTAAATAAAGTCCACCTGTGTGCAATCTAAGTGTCACATGATCTGTCACATGATCTCAGTATATATATACACCTGTTCTGAAAGGCCCCAGAGTCTGCAACACCACGAAGCAAGGGGCACCACCAAGCAAGCAGCACCATGAAGACCAAGGAGCTCTCCAAACAGGTCAGGGACAAAGTTGTGGAGAAGTACAGATCAGGATTGGATTATAAAAAAATATCTGAAACTTTGAACATCCCACGGAGCAACATTAAATCCATTATTTAAAAAATGAAAGAATATGGCAACACAACAAACCTGCCAAGAGAGGGCCGCACACCAAAACCCACGGACCAGGCAAGGAGGGCATTAATCAGAGAGGCAACAAAGAGACCAAAGATAACCCTAAAGGGCCTGCAAAGCTTCACAGCGGAGATTGGAGTATCTGTCCATAGGACCACTTTAAGTCTTACACTCCACAGAGCTGGGCTTTACGGAGGAGTGGCCAGAAAAAAAGCCTTTGCTTAAAGAAAAAAATAAGCAAACATGTTTGGTGATCACCAAAAGGCATGTGGGAAACTCCACAAACATATGGAAGAAGGTACTCTGGTCAGATGAGACTAAAATTGAGCTTTTTGGCCATCAAGGAAAAATCTATTTCTAGAACAATCCCAACACCTCTCATCACCCCAAGAACACCATATGCACAGTGAAGCATGGTTGTGGTAGCATCATGCTGTGGGGATGTTTTTAATCGTCAGGGACTGGGAAACTGGTCAGAATGGAAGGAATGATGGATGGCGCTAAATACAGGGAAATTCTTGAGAGAAAGCTATTTCAATCTTCCAGAGATTTGAGACTGACTTGAAGTTGAGCGTTTTGATTCAAGTACGCAGCGGTTACATCAGAGTTCATGCTACATTTACCTACCTAATCTTTGTCATGCAATATTTGCATAATTTTATACATGGCTTACCAGAATGAAGGAGACACTGCTGCGTCACCCTGGGGGAAAAACTATTAAAGCCAGGGGACACTGTGACCAATGACAATGAGTTGGAAGGAGCGAAGGCACAGCTCAGGTAAAAGCAGAACATAAGAAAAGAAAAACAACAAATACTTAAAGCAACTCTCCTCCCCCCTCTCTCTGTCTCTGTGTCTGTCTCTGTCTGTCTCTGTCTCTGTGTGTCAGCTGTAATCACTAGTCTCTCTCTGTCTCTCTCTGTCTCTCTCTGTCTCTCTCTGTCTCTGTGTGTCAGCTGTAATCACTAGTCTCTGTGTGTCAGCTGTAATCACTAGTCTCTCTCTGTCTCTGTGTGTCAGCTGTAATCACTAGTCTCTCTCTGTCTCTGTGTGTCAGCTGTAATCACTAGTCTCTCTCTGTCTCTGTGTGTCAGCTGTAATCACTAGTCTCTCTCTGTCTCTGTGTGTCAGCTGTAATCACTAGTCTCTCTCTGTCTCTGTGTGTCAGCTGTAATCACTAGTCTCTCTCTGTCTCTGTGTGTCAGCTGTAATCACTAGTCTCTCTCTGTCTCTGTGTGTCAGCTGTAATCACTAGTCTCTCTCTGTCTCTGTGTGTCAGCTGTAATCACTAGTCTCTCTCTGTCTCTGTGTGTCAGCTGTAATCACTAGTCTCTCTCTGTCTCTGTGTGTCAGCTGTAATCACTAGTCTCTCTCTGTCTCTGTGTGTCAGCTGTAATCACTAGTCTCTCTCTGTCTCTGTGTGTCAGCTGTAATCACTAGTCTCTCTCTGTCTCTGTGTGTCAGCTGTAATCACTAGTCTCTCTCTGTCTCTGTGTGTCAGCTGTAATCACTAGTCTCTGTGTGTCAGCTGTAATCACTAGTCTCTGTGTGTCAGCTGTAATCACTAGTCTCTGTGTGTCAGCTGTAATCACTAGTCTCTGTGTGTCAGCTGTAATCACTAGTCTCTGTGTGTCAGCTGTAATCACTAGTCTCTGTGTGTCAGCTGTAATCACTAGTCTCTGTGTGTCAGCTGTAATCACTAGTCTCTCTCTGTCTCTGTGTGTCAGCTGTAATCACTAGTCTCTCTCTGTCTCTGTGTGTCAGCTGTAATCACTATGTCTCTGTCTCTGTGTGTCAGCTGTAATCACTAGTCTCTCTCTGTCTCTGTGTGTCAGCTGTAATCACTAGTCTCTGTGTGTCAGCTGTAATCACTAGTCTCTGTGTGTCAGCTGTAATCACTAGTCTCTGTGTGTCAGCTGTAATCACTAGTCTCTGTGTGTCAGCTGTAATCACTAGTCTCTGTGTGTCAGCTGTAATCACTAGTCTCTGTGTGTCAGCTGTAATCACTAGTCTCTGTGTGTCAGCTGTAATCACTAGTCTCTCTCTGTCTCTGTGTGTCAGCTGTAATCACTAGTCTCTCTCTGTCTCTGTGTGTCAGCTGTAATCACTAGTCTCTCTCTGTCTCTGTGTGTCAGCTGTAATCACTAGTCTCTCTCTGTCTCTGTGTGTCAGCTGTAATCACTAGTCTCTCTCTGTCTCT
>NC_060196.1:65878726-65903433 GCF_021184085.1 Oncorhynchus gorbuscha
AGGAAGTGGATGGCTGCAAACTTTCTACTATTAAACTCGGACAAAACAGAGATGCTTGTTCTAGGTCCCAAGAAACAAAGAGATCTTCTGTTGAATCTGACAATTAATCTTAATGGTTGTACAGTCGTCTCAAATAAAACTGTGAAGGATCTCGGCGTTACTCTGGACCCTGATCTCTCTTTTGAAGAACATATCAAGACCATTTCAAGGACAGCTTTTTTCCATCTACGTAATATTGCAAAAATCAGAAACTTTCTGTCCAAAAATGATGCATAAAAATTAATCCATGCTTTTGTCACTTCTAGGTTAGACTACTGCAATGCTCTACTTTCCGGCTACCCGGATAAAGCACTGAATCCTGACTAGAACCAAAAAAATTGATCATATTACTCCAGTGCTAGCCTCTCTACACTGGCTTCCTGTCAAAGCAAGGGCTGATTTCAAGGTTTTACTGCTAACCTACAAAGCATTACATGGGCTTGCTCCTACCTATCTCTCTGATTTGGTCCTGCCGTACATACCTACACGTACGCTACGGTCACAAGACGCAGGCCTCCTAATTGTCCCTAGAATTCAAGGGCTGGAGGCAGGGCTTTCTCCTATAGAGCTCCATTTTTATGGAACGGTCTGCCTACCCATGTCAGAGACGCAAACTCGGTCTCAACCTTTAAGACTTTACTGAAGACTCATCTCTTCAGTGGGTCATATGATTGAGTGTAGTCTGGCCCAGGAGCGGGAAGGTGAATGGAAAGGCTCTGGAGCAACGAACTGCCCTTGCTGTCTCTGCCTGGCCGGTTCCCCTCTTTCCACTGGGATTCTCTGCCTCTAACCCTATTACAGGGGCTGAGTCACAGGCTTACTGGGGCTCTCTCATGCTGTCCCTGGAGGGGGGTGCGTCACCTGAGTGGGTTGATTCACTGTTGTGGTCATCCTGTCTAGTTTGGCGCCCCCCCCCCCCCCCTTGGTTTGTGCCGTGGCGGAGATCTTTGTGGGCTATACTCAGCCTTGTCTCAGGATGGTAAGTTGGTGGTTGAAGATATCCCTCTAGTGGTGTGGGGGCTGTGCTCTGGCAAAGTGGGTGGGGTTATATCCTTCCTGTTTGGCCCTGTCCGGGGGTGTCCTCGGATGGGGCCACAGTGTCTCCTGACCCCTCCTGTCTCAGCCTCCAGTATTTATGCTGCAGTAGTTTGTGTCGGGGGGGCTAGGGTCAGTTTGTTATATCTGGAGTACTTCTCCTGTCCTATTCGGTGTCCTGTGTGAATATAAGTGTGCGTTCTCTAATTCTCTCCTTATCTCTTTCTTTCTCTCTCTCGGAGGACCTGAGCCCTAGGACCATGCCCCACGACTACCTGACATGATGACTCCTTGCTGTCCCCAGTCCACCTGGCCATGCTGCTGCTCCAGTTTCAACTGACCTGAGCCCTAGGACCATGTCCCAGGACTACCTGACATGATGACTCCTTGCTGTCCCCAGTCCACTTGGCCATGCTGCTGCTCCAGTTTCAACTGTTCTGCCTTACTATTATTCGACCATGCTGGTAATTTATGAACATTTGAACATCTTGGCCATGTTCTGTTATAATCTCCACCCGGCACAGCCAGAAGAGGACTGGCCACCCCACATAGCCTGGTTCCTCTCTAGGTTTCTTCCTAGGTTTTGGCCTTTCTAGGGAGTTTTTCCTAGCCACCGTGCTTCTACACCTGCATTGCTTGCTGTTTGGGCTTTTTGGCTGGGTTTCTGTCCAGCACTTTGAGATATCAACTGATGTACGAAGGGCTATATACATTTTATTTGATTTGATGTAATCACTAGTCTCTCTCTGTCTGTCTCTCTCTGTCAGATGTAATCACTATTCTCTCTGTATCTGTCTCTCTGTCTCCCAGTGTGTCAGATGTAATCACTAGTCTCTCTCTGTCTGTCTGTCTCTGTCACTGTCTCTCTGTGTCAGATGTAATCACTATTCTCTCTCTGTCTGTCAGATGTAATCACTAGTCTCTCTCTGTCTGTCTGTCTCTGTCACTGTCTCTCTGTGTCAGATGTAATCACTAGTCTCTCTCTGTCGGTCTCTGTGTGTCAGATGTAATCACTATTCTCTCTCTGTCTGTCTCTGTCTGTCAGATGTAATCACTAGTCTCTCTCTGTCTCTCTCTCTCTGTCTCCCAGTGTGTCAGATGTCATCACTAGACTCTGTCTATCTCTCTCTCTCTAAGTTCAATTCAGTAAACTTTATTGGCAAGTTGCATTTCTTACATTGTCAAAGTACAGATAAAACAGCAATGGTGGGCCAACATCAGTAAGCCATCAATAATAGTAGTAGTGGAAATGGTTTCACTATTAACAGGAGCTACACCAACAACAATAATGAGAGTTATAACACATTACAGCAATATTAGTAGACCAGTCTCAACCTAACTACGAAGACACATGACGTGGTATGAAAGACAAAACAAAACTAAATGGAAATATTATCGACATTACATTACACTTTTCACTAGCTGTCCCTCAGGTTATGGCAGAAGGACACATATTTGGCCTCCAAAACTGCACATTGAGGCTTTCCACCCAAAACATATTAGATATTTTTATAACACACTGAAGTCCATGGAGAACAAGAGCACCTCCTCCCAGCTGCCCACTGCACTGAGGCTAGGTAACACGGTCTCCACCGATAAATCCACGATTATCGAAAACTTCAATAAGCACTTCTCAACGGCTGGCCATGCCTTCCGCCTGGCTACTCCAACCTCGGCCAACAGCTCTGCCCCCCCCCGCAGCTCCTCGCCCAAGCCTCTCCAGGTTCTCCTTTACCCAAATCCAGATAGCAGATGTTCTGAAAGAGCTGCAAAACCTGGACCCGTACAAATCAGCTGGGCTTGACAATCTGGACCCTCTATTTCTGAAACTATCTGCCGCCATTGTCGCAACCCCTATTTACCAGCCTGTTCAACCTCTCTTTCATATCGTCTGAGATCCCCAAGGATTGGAAAGCTGCCGCAGTCATCCCCCTCTTCAAAGGGGGAGACACCCTGGACCCAAACTGTTATAGACCTATATCCATCCTGCCCTGCCTATCTAAGGTCTTCGAAAGCCAAGTCAACAAACAGGTCACTGACCATCTCGAATCCCACCGTACCTTCTCCGCTGTGCAATCTGGTTTCCGAGCCGGTCACGGGTGCACCTCACCCACACTCAAGGTACTAAACAATATCATAACCGCCATCGATAAAAGACAGTACTGTGCAGCCGTCTTCATCGACCTCGCCAAGGCTTTCGACTCTGTCAATTACCATATTCTTATCGGCAGACTCAATAGCCTCGGTTTTTCGGATGACTGCCTTGCCTGGTTCACCAATTACTTTGCAGACAGAGTTCAGTGTGTCAAATCGGAGGGCATGCTGTCCGGTCCTCTGGCAGTCTCTATGGGGGTGCCAGAGGGTTCAATTCTCGGGCCGACTCTTTTCTCTGTATATATCAATGATTTTGCTCTTGCTGCGGGCGATTCCCTGATCCACCTCTACGCAGACGACACCATTCTATATACTTTCGGCCCGTCATTGGACACTGTGTTATCTAACCTCCAAACGAGCTTCAATGCCATACAGCACTCCTTCCGTGGCCTCCAACTGCTCTTAAAAGCGAGTAAAACCAAATGCATGCTTTTCAACCGATCGCTGACTGCACCCGCATGCCCGACTAACATCACCACCCTGGATGGTTCCGACCTTGAATATGTGGACATCTATAAGTACCTAGGTGTCTGGCTAGAATGCAAACTCTCCTTCCAGAGTCACATCAAACATCTCCAATCGAAAATCAAATCAAGAGTCGGCTTTCTATTCCGCAACAAAGCCTCCTTCACTCACGCCGCCAAGCTTACCCTAGTAAAACTGACTATCCTACCGATCCTCGACTTCGGCGATGTCATCTACAAAATGGCTTCCAACACTCTACTCAGCAAACTGGATGCAGTCTATCACAGTGCCATCCGTTTTGTCACTAAAGCACCTTATACCACCCACCACTGCAACTTGTATGCTCTAGTCGGCTGGCCCTCACTCCATATTCGTCGCCAGACCCACTGGCTCCAGGTAATCTACAAGTCCATGCTAGGTAAAGCTCCGCCTTATCTCAGTTCACTGGTCACGATGGCAACACCCATCCGTAGTACGCGCTCCAGCAGGTGTATCTCACTGATAATCCCTAAAGCCAACACCTCATTTGGCCGCCTTTCGTTCCAGTACTCTGCTGCCTGTGACTGGAACGAACTGCAAAAATCGCTGAAGTTGGAGACTTATCTCCCTCACCAACTTCAAACATCAGCTATCCGAGCAGCTAACCGATCGCTGCAGCTGTACATAGTCTATTGGTAAATAGCCCACATTTTCACCTACCTCATTCCCATACTGTTTTTATACTGTTTTTTTATTTATTTACTTTTCTGCTCTTTTGCACACCAATATCTCTACCTGTACATGACCATCTGATCATTTATCACTCCAGTGTTAATCCACAATATTGTAATTATTCCCCTACCTCCTCATGCCTTTTGCACACATTGTATATAGACTGCCCATTTTTTTCTACTGTGTTATTGACTTGTTAATTGTTTACTCCATGTGTAACTCGGTGTTGTCTGTTCACACTGCTATGCTTTATCTTAGCCAGGTCGCAGTTGCAAATGAGAACTTGTTCTCAACTAGCCTACCTGGTTAAATAAAGGTGAAAAAAAAATAATAAATAAAGTCTTCTACAGTTTCTTTGTACTGAATGATAATTTTGGGGAAGGAAGATTCTCTTCAGTCTAAGTATTTGTCACAGTGTTAAAGGAAAGGCAGCTCTGTCTCTACCTCTCCCCTGGAGCAGAGTGAGCACAGCCTGTCCTCTCTGGGCAGCCAGGTTTGTCTGTGATGACCGGACTCTATAGCCAGCCTGTCCTCTCTGGGCAGCCAGGTTTGTCTGTGATGACCTGTCTCTATAGCCAGCCTGTCCTCTCTGGGCAGCCAGGTTTGTCTGTGATGACCTGTCTCAGACTGTGTTCACTGAGTCAAATCAAATATGATTTGTCACATGAGCCTAATACAAACAGGTGTAGACCTTACAAGCCCTTAAGCAACAATGTGTCGTGTCTTTACTATAATTAAATTGAAGACTTAGTTTTATCAAAGATTCTCTGTAATTAGTATTACGCTATCAAACTGATTAATCATGTAACCGTAATTAACTAGGAAGTCGGGGCACCAAGGAAAATATTCAGATTACAAAGTTATCATTTCCTAAAATAACTTTTCAAAAATGTTATCTGACCAATTAGTCTTCGAATTAATGAATTATTTACTTTACCTCACGTTAGTCTCATTCCAAACGTCATAAATTGTTGGTTATCTGCACGAACCCAGTCTTCACTATGAGTCATCCATACATTAATTGTCTTCAATCATTTATTTATTACTAACTAATTAATTCACAGAGATGCATAAACAAACAAACAAATGTGGTTACAAGAGATGAAGGAGAATGTGCCCCTAGTGGGCTGAACCGGCATGACGGCTTGTTAGACAAAAGGGGAAGTGGGGGTCGACTGAGATAAGGCAACACACAGTTGATAATTATAACAATTGAAATGCTAATCCTTTACACATGAATGCTCACTCATTCGGGAACAATTGCAATCAATATATATATTTACGCTCAGTGTGTCGTCTTGATCGCTGGTGAAAAGTTTGTTTCTTTTGTAGAATTGTCCATCTTTCTCTCTATAGTTCAAAGTGACATTGGTCATAGAATGGATGTTTCAGCGGTTGTCGTTCTTCGCATTCAATGATACCGAATTCCTAGCTGCAGACTAGTAATTAATATCAAAGACTTGTTCTTATTCTGTCAGTATTAATAGTCTAAGAGTTTAACCACATGGTATGGTTAAAAGATTCAGCAATGGTCTACAACCTTTGTCCCCTCCTAATGGAAAAACATGGTCTGGTGATAATTTCTCAAAGTTGGATTTTATTCGGAATTGCAGAAAAGGGCTGTCCCAGGAGGCCTGACCCTAACTGGGCTCAGGGGCGTTCCTCTGATTTAGTTAACTCCAACACAACAATTAGGTATAAACCTCATATCTGAGGCTATTATATAAACAGCGTTATGGTAATGTGGCCACACCGTCTCCCATGAGCCTCACCAAGTTGTACCAAACGGACCAGTTCGTTGCTGGATTCTTCACCGATCTTCTATACCTTCTCCAGAACATAAATGTTGTTCGTACCTCAAGTTCTGTGAGGTGGAAGAAATTCCCCTGTTCTCTATGAAAAGTTACTCTCTCTATATTGTGTGTCCATGAGGAGATCCTCAGGATCCTCAGACCATACACTAAAATGCTAAATACAACAGGTGTAGACCTCACAGGCACTAACCAATAGTGCAAAAAAAGGTGTCAGTCTGACACCATTTACTGTCTGTTTACAGACAAATAGCATTGAAGCTTAGATTTTTTTGTGGTGTCTTTCCAATCGGTGATATATTTTTATTTTTGCTTTGTGATGATTTGCTGTCCTGAGGCTCTATGGGGTTGGTTTGGTTTGAGCTAGATTTTCTGACTGCTGTCCTGAGGCTCTATGGGGTTGGTTTGGGTTAGTGAACTGAGCCTCAGAACCAGCTGGCTGACTGCTGTCCTGAGGCTCTATGGGGTTGGTTTGGGTTAGTGAACTGAGCCTCAGAACCAGCTGGCTGACTGCTGTCCTGAGGCTCTATGGGGTTGGTTTGGGTTAGTGAACTGAGCCTCAGAACCAGCTGGCTGACTGCTGTCCTGAGGCTCTATGGGGTTGGTTTGGGTTAGTGAACTGAGCCTCAGAACCAGCTGGCTGACTGCTGTCCTGAGGCTCTATGGGGTTGGTTTGGGTTGGTGAACTGAGCCTCAGAACCAGCTGGCTGAGTGCTGTCCTGAGGCTCTATGGGGTTGGTTTGGGTTAGTGAACTGAGCCTCAGAACCAGCTGGCTGAGTGCTGTCCTGAGGCTCTATGGGGTTGGTTTGGGTTAGTGAACTAAGCCTCAGAACCAGCTGGCTGACTGCTGTCCTGAGGCTCTATGGGGTTGGTTTGGGTTAGTGAACTGAGCCTCAGAACCAGCTGGCTGAGTGCTGTCCTGAGGCTCTATGGGGTTGGTTTGGGTTAGTGAACTGAGCCTCAGAACCAGCTGGCTGACTGCTGTCCTGAGGCTCTATGGGGTTGGTGAACTGAGCCTCAGAACCAGCTGGCTGACTGCTGTCCTGAGGCTCTATGGGGTTGGTTTGGGTTAGTGAACTGAGCCTCAGAACCAGCTGGCTGAGTGCTGTCCTGCTCTATGGGGTTGGTTTGAGGCTCTCAGAACCAGCTGGGACTGGTCCTGGTTTGGGGTTAGTGAACTGAGCCTCAGAACCAGCTGGCTGACTGCTGTCCTGAGGCTCTATGGGGTTGGTTTGGGTTAGTGAACTGAGCCTCAGAACCAGCTGGCTGACTGCTGTCCTGAGGCTCTATGGGGTTGGTTTGGGTTAGTGAACTGAGCCTCAGAACCAGCTGGCTGACTGCTGTCCTGAGGCTCTATGGGGTTGGTTTGGGTTAGTGAACTGAGCCTCAGAACCAGCTGGCTGACTGCTGTCCTGAGGCTCTATGGGGTTGGTTTGGGTTAGTGAACTGAGCCTCAGAACCAGCTGGCTGACTGCTGTCCTGAGGCTCTATGGGGTTGGTTTGGGTTAGTGAACTGAGCCTCAGAACCAGCTGGCTGACTGCTGTCCTGAGGCTCTATGGGGTTGGTTTGGGTTAGTGAACTGAGCCTCAGAACCAGCTGGCTGACTGCTGTCCTGAGGCTCTACTGAGCCTCAGAACCAGCTTGACTGCTGTCCTGAGGCTCTAGTGAACTGAGCCTCAGAACCAGCTGGCTGACTGCTGTCCTGAGGCTCTATGGGGTTGGTTTGGGTTAGTGAACTGAGCCTCAGAACCAGCTGGCTGACTGCTGTCCTGAGGCTCTATGGGGTTGGTTTGGGTTAGTGAACTGAGCCTCAGAACCAGCTGGCTGACTGCTGTCCTGAGGCTCTATGGGGTTGGTTTGGGTTAGTGAACTGAGCCTCAGAACCAGCTGGCTGACTGCTGTCCTGAGGCTCTATGGGGTTGGTTTGGGTTAGTGAACTGAGCCTCAGAACCAGCTGGCTGACTGCTGTCCTGAGGCTCTATGGGGTTGGTTTGACTGCTGTTAGTGGAACTGAGCCTCAGAACCAGCTGGCTGACTGCTGTCCTGAGGCTCTATGGGGTTGGTTTGGGTTAGTGAACTGAGCCTCAGAACCAGCTGGCTGACTGCTGTCCTGAGGCTCTATGGGGTTGGTTTGGGTTAGTGAACTGAGTCCCTCAGAACCAGCTGGCTGAGTGCTGTCCTGAGGCTCTATGGGGTTGGTTTGGGTTAGTGAACTGAGCCTCAGAACCAGCTGGCTGAGTGCTGTCCTGAGGCTCTATGGGGTTGGTTTGGGTTAGTGAACTGAGCCTCAGAACCAGCTGGCTGAGTGCTGTCCTGAGGCTCTATGGGGTTGGTTTGGGTTAGTGAACTGAGCCTCAGAACCAGCTGGCTGAGTGCTGTCCTGAGGCTCTATGGGGTTGGTTTGGGTTAGTGAACTGAGCCTCAGAACCAGCTGGCTGAGTGCTGTCCTGAGGCTCTATGGGGTTGGTTTGGGTTAGTGAACTGAGCCTCAGAACCAGCTGGCTGACTGCTGTCCTGAGGCTCTATGGGGTTGGTTTGGGTTAGTGAACTGAGCCTCAGAACCAGCTGGCTGACTGCTGTCCTGAGGCTCTATGGGGTTGGTTTGGGTTAGTGAACTGAGCCTCAGAACCAGCTGGCTGACTGCTGTCCTGAGGCTCTATGGGGTTGGTTTGTTAGGTGAGCCTCAGAACCAGCTGGCTGAAGGCTCTGAGCCTCAGAACCAGCTGGCTGACTGCTGTCCTGAGGCTCTATGGGGTTGGTTTGGGTTAGTGAACTGAGCCTCAGAACCAGCTGGCTGACTGCTGTCCTGAGGCTCTATGGGGTTGGTTTGGGTTAGTGAACTGAGCCTCAGAACCAGCTGGCTGACTGCTGTCCTGAGGCTCTATGGGGTTGGTTTGGGTTAGTGAACTGAGCCTCAGAACCAGCTGGCTGACTGCTGTCCTGAGGCTCTATGGGGTTGGTTTGGGTTAGTGAACTGAGCCTCAGAACCAGCTGGCTGACTGCTGTCCTGAGGCTCTATGGGGTTGGTTTGGGTTAGTGAACTGAGCCTCAGAACCAGCTGGCTGACTGCTGTCCTGAGGCTCTATGGGGTTGGTTTGGGTTAGTGAACTGAGCCTCAGAACCAGCTGGCTGACTGCTGTCCTGAGGCTCTATGGGGTTGGTTTGGGTTAGTGAACTGAGCCTCAGAACCAGCTGGCTGACTGCTGTCCTGAGGCTCTATGGGGTTGGTTTGGGTTAGTGAACTGAGCCTCAGAACCAGCTGGCTGACTGCTGTCCTGAGGCTCTATGGGGTTGGTTTGGGTTAGTGAACTGAGCCTCAGAACCAGCTGGCTGACTGCTGTCCTGAGGCTCTATGGGGTTGGTTTGGGTTAGTGAACTGAGCCTCAGAACCAGCTGGCTGACTGCTGTCCTGAGGCTCTATGGGGTTGGTTTGGGTTGAACTGAGTCAGAAACTGAGCCTCAGAACCAGCTGGCTGACTGCTGTCCTGAGGCTCTATGGGGTTGGTTTGGGTTAGTGAACTGAGCCTCAGAACCAGCTGGCTGACTGCTGTCCTGAGGCTCTATGGGGTTGGTTTGGGTTAGTGAACTGAGCCTCAGAACCAGCTGGCTGACTGCTGTCCTGAGGCTCTATGGGGTTGGTTTGGGTTAGTGAACTGAGCCTCAGAACCAGCTGGCTGACTGCTGTCCTGAGGCTCTATGGGGTTGGTTTGGGTTAGTGAACTGAGCCTCAGAACCAGCTGGCTGACTGCTGTCCTGAGGCTCTATGGGGTTGGTTTGGGTTAGTGAACTGAGCCTCAGAACCAGCTGGCTGACTGCTGTCCTGAGGCTCTATGGGGTTGGTTTGGGTTAGTGAACTGAGCCTCAGAACCAGCTGGCTGACTGCTGTCCTGAGGCTCTATGGGGTTGGTTTGGGTTAGTGAACTGAGCCTCAGAACCAGCTGGCTGACTGCTGTCCTGAGGCTCTATGGGGTTGGTTTGGGTTAGTGAACTGAGCCTCAGAACCAGCTGGCTGACTGCTGTCCTGAGGCTCTGAACTGAGCCTCAGAACCAGCTGGCTGACTGCTGTCCTGAGGCTCTATGGGGTTGGTTTGGGTTAGTGAACTGAGCCTCAGAACCAGCTGGCTGACTGCTGTCCTGAGGCTCTATGGGGTTGGTTTGGGTTAGTGAACTGAGCCTCAGAACCAGCTGGCTGACTGCTGTCCTGAGGCTCTATGGGGTTGGTTTGGGTTAGTGAACTGAGCCTCAGAACCAGCTGGCTGACTGCTGTCCTGAGGCTCTATGGGGTTGGTTTGGGTTAGTGAACTGAGCCTCAGAACCAGCTGGCTGACTGCTGTCCTGAGGCTCTATGGGGTTGGTTTGGGTTAGTGAACTGAGCCTCAGAACCAGCTGGCTGACTGCTGTCCTGAGGCTCTATGGGGTTGGTTTGGGTTAGTGAACTGAGCCTCAGAACCAGCTGGCTGACTGCTGTCCTGAGGCTCTATGGGGTTGGTTTGGGTTAGTGAACTGAGCCTCAGAACCAGCTGGCTGACTGCTGTCCTGAGGCTCTATGGGGTTGGTTTGGGTTAGTGAACTGAGCCTCAGAACCAGCTGGCTGACTGCTGTCCTGAGGCTCTATGGGGTTGGTTTGGGTTAGTGAACTGAGCCTCAGAACCAGCTGGCTGACTGCTGTCCTGAGGCTCTATGGGGTTGGTTTGGGTTAGTGAACTGAGCCTCAGAACCAGCTGGCTGACTGCTGTCCTGAGGCTCTATGGGGTTGGTTTGGGTTAGTGAACTGAGCCTCAGAACCAGCTGGCTGACTGCTGTCCTGAGGCTCTATGGGGTTGGTTTGGGTTAGTGAACTGAGCCTCAGAACCAGCTGGCTGACTGCTGTCCTGAGGCTCTATGGGGTTGGTTTGGGTTAGTGAACTGAGCCTCAGAACCAGCTGGCTGACTGCTGTCCTGAGGCCTGAGGCTCTATGGGGTTGGTTTGTTGGTTTGGGTTAGTGAACTGAGCCTCAGAACCAGCTGGCTGACTGCTGTCCTGAGGCTCTATGGGGTTGGTTTGGGTTAGTGAACTGAGCCTCAGAACCAGCTGGCTGACTGCTGTCCTGAGGCTCTATGGGGTTGGTTTGGGTTAGTGAACTGAGCCTCAGAACCAGCTGGCTGACTGCTGTCCTGAGGCTCTATGGGGTTGGTTTGGGTTAGTGAACTGAGCCTCAGAACCAGCTGGCTGACTGCTGTCCTGAGGCTCTATGGGGTTGGTTTGGGTTAGTGAACTGAGCCTCAGAACCAGCTGGCTGACTGCTGTCCTGAGGCTCTATGGGGTTGGTTTGGGTTAGTGAACTGAGCCTCAGAACCAGCTGGCTGACTGCTGTCCTGAGGCTCTATGGGGTTGGTTTGGGTTAGTGAACTGAGCCTCAGAACCAGCTGGCTGACTGCTGTCCTGAGGCTCTATGGGGTTGGTTTGGGTTAGTGAACTGAGCCTCAGAACCAGCTGGCTGACTGCTGTCCTGAGGCTCTGCTGAACCAGCTGGCTGACTGCTGTCCTGAGGCTCTATGGGGTTGGTTTGGGTTGAACTGAGCCTCAGAACCAGCTGGCTGACTGCTGTCCTGAGGCTCTATGGGGTTGGTTTGGGTTAGTGAACTGAGCCTCAGAACCAGCTGGCTGACTGCTGTCCTGAGGCTCTTGGGGTTGGTTAGTGAACTGAGCCTCAGAACCAGCTGGCTGACTGCTGTCCTGAGGCTCTATGGGGTTGGTTTGGGTTAGTGAACTGAGCCTCAGAACCAGCTGGCTGACTGCTGTCCTGAGGCTCTATGGGGTTGGTTTGGGTTAGTGAACTGAGCCTCAGAACCAGCTGGCTGACTGCTGTCCTGAGGCTCTATGGGGTTGGTTTGGGTTAGTGAACTGAGCCTCAGAACCAGCTGGCTGACTGCTGTCCTGAGGCTCTATGGGGTTGGTTTGGGTTAGCCTCAGAACTGAGCCTCAGAACCAGCTGGCTGACTGCTGTCCTGAGGCTCTATGGGGTTGGTTTGGGTTAGTGAACTGAGCCTCAGAACCAGCTGGCTGACTGCTGTCCTGAGGCTCTATGGGGTTGGTTTGGGTTAGTGAACTGAGCCTCAGAACCAGCTGGCTGACTGCTGTCCTGAGGCTCTATGGGGTTGGTTTGGGTTAGTGAACTGAGCCTCAGAACCAGCTGGCTGACTGCTGTCCTGTTTGGGTTAGTGAACTGGCTCTATGGGGTTGGTTTGGGTTAGTGAACTGAGCCTCAGAACCAGCTGGCTGACTGCTGTCCTGAGGCTCTATGGGGTTGGTTTGGGTTAGTGAACTGAGCCTCAGAACCAGCTGGCTGACTGCTGTCCTGAGGCTCTATGGGGTTGGTTTGGGTTAGTGAACTGAGCCTCAGAACCAGCTGGCTGACTGCTGTCCTGAGGCTCTATGGGGTTGGTTTGGGTTTAGCCTCAGAACTGAGCCTCAGAACCAGCTGGCTGACTGCTGTCCTGAGGCTCTATGGGGTTGGTTTGGGTTAGTGAACTGAGCCTCAGAACCAGCTGGCTGACTGCTGTCCTGAGGCTCTATGGGGTTGGTTTGGGTTAGTGAACTGAGCCTCAGAACCAGCTGGCTGACTGCTGTCCTGAGGCTCTATGGGGTTGGTTTGGGTTAGTGAACTGAGCCTCAGAACCAGCTGGCTGACTGCTGTCCTGAGGCTCTATGGGGTTGGTTTGGGTTAGTGAACTGAGCCTCAGAACCAGCTGGCTGACTGCTGTCCTGAGGCTCTATGGGGTTGGTTTGGGTTAGTGAACTGAGCCTCAGAACCAGCTGGCTGACTGCTGTCCTGAGGCTCTATGGGGTTGGTTTGGGTTAGTGAACTGAGCCTCAGAACCAGCTGGCTGACTGCTGTCCTGAGGCTCTATGGGGTTGGTTTGGGTTAGTGAACTGAGCCTCAGAACCAGCTGGCTGACTGCTGTCCTGAGGCTCTATGGGGTTGGTTTGGGTTAGTGAACTGAGCCTCAGAACCAGCTGGCTGACTGCTGTCCTGAGGCTCTATGGGGTTGGTTTGGGTTAGTGAACTGAGCCTCAGAACCAGCTGGCTGACTGCTGTCCTGAGGCTCTATGGGGTTGGTTTGGGTTAGTGAACTGAGCCTCAGAACCAGCTGGCTGACTGCTGTCCTGAGGCTCTATGGGGTTGGTTTGGGTTAGTCAGAACCAGCTGGCTAACTGCTGTCCTGGGAGGCTCTATGGGGGTTGGTTTGGGTTGTGACTGAGCTCTATGGCTGGGTCCTGGTTTGGGGTTGGTGAACTGAGCCTCAGAACCAGCTGGCTGACTGCTGTCCTGAGGCTCTATGGGGTTGGTTTGGGTTAGTGAACTGAGCCTCAGAACCAGCTGGCTGACTGCTGTCCTGAGGCTCTATGGGGTTGGTTTGGGTTAGTGAACTGAGCCTCAGAACCAGCTGGCTGACTGCTGTCCTGAGGCTCTATGGGGTTGGTTTGGGTTAGTGAACTGAGCCTCAGAACCAGCTGGCTGACTGCTGTCCTGAGGCTCTATGGGGTTGGTTTGGGTTAGTGAACTGAGCCTCAGAACCAGCTGGCTGACTGCTGTCCTGAGGCTCTATGGGGTTGGTTTGGGTTAGTGAACTGAGCCTCAGAACCAGCTGGCTGACTGCTGTCCTGAGGCTCTATGGGGTTGGTTTGGGTTAGTGAACTGAGCCTCAGAACCAGCTGGCTGACTGCTGTCCTGAGGCTCTATGGGGTTGGTTTGGGTTAGTGAACTGAGCCTCAGAACCAGCTGGCTGAGTGCTGTCCTGAGGCTCTATGGGGTTGGTTTGGGTTAGTGAACTGAGCCTCAGAACCAGCTGGCTGACTGCTGTCCTGAGGCTCTATGGGGTTGGTTTGGGTTAGTGAACTGAGCCTCAGAACCAGCTGGCTGACTGCTGTCCTGAGGCTCTATGGGGTTGGTTTGGGTTAGTGAACTGAGCCTCAGAACCAGCTGGCTGACTGCTGTCCTGAGGCTCTATGGGGTTGGTTTGGGTTAGTGAACTGAGCCTCAGAACCAGCTGGCTGACTGCTGTCCTGAGGCTCTATGGGGTTGGTTTGGGTTAGTGAACTGAGCCTCAGAACCAGCTGGCTGACTGCTGTCCTGAGGCTCTATGGGGTTGGTTTGGGTTAGTGAACTGAGCCTCAGAACCAGCTGGCTGACTGCTGTCCTGAGGCTCTATGGGGTTGGTTTGGGTTAGTGAACTGAGCCTCAGAACCAGCTGGCTGACTGCTGTCCTGAGGCTCTATGGGGTTGGTTTGGGTTAGTGAACTGAGCCTCAGAACCAGCTGGCTGACTGCTGTCCTGAGGCTCTATGGGGTTGGTTTGGGTTAGTGAACTGAGCCTCAGAACCAGCTGGCTGACTGCTGTCCTGAGGCTCTATGGGGTTGGTTTGGGTTAGTGAACTGAGCCTCAGAACCAGCTGGCTGACTGCTGTCCTGAGGCTCTATGGGGTTGGTTTGGGTTAGTGAACTGAGCCTCAGAACCAGCTGGCTGACTGCTGTCCTGAGGCTCTATGGGGTTGGTTTGGGTTAGTGAACTGAGCCTCAGAACCAGCTGGCTGACTGCTGTCCTGAGGCTCTATGGGGTTGGTTTGGGTTAGTGAACTGAGCCTCAGAACCAGCTGGCTGACTGCTGTCCTGAGGCTCTATGGGGTTGGTTTGGGTTAGTGAACTGAGCCTCAGAACCAGCTGGCTGACTGCTGTCCTGAGGCTCTATGGGGTTGGTTTGGGTTAGTGAACTGAGCCTCAGAACCAGCTGGCTGACTGCTGTCCTGAGGCTCTATGGGGTTGGTTTGGGTTAGTGAACTGAGCCTCAGAACCAGCTGGCTGACTGCTGTCCTGAGGCTCTATGGGGTTGGTTTGGGTTAGTGAACTGAGCCTCAGAACCAGCTGGCTGACTGCTGTCCTGAGGCTCTATGGGGTTGGTTTGGGTTAGTGAACTGAGCCTCAGAACCAGCTGGCTGACTGCTGTCCTGAGGCTCTATGGGGTTGGTTTGGGTTAGTGAACTGAGCCTCAGAACCAGCTGGCTGACTGCTGTCCTGAGGCTCTGGGGTTGGTTTGGGTTAGTGAACTGTCCTCAGAACCAGCTGGCTCTGCTGTCCTGGGCTCTTGGGGTTGGTTTGGGTTAGTGAACTGAGCCTCAGAACCAGCTGGCTGACTGCTGTCCTGAGGCTCTATGGGGTTGGTTTGGGTTAGTGAACTGAGCCTCAGAACCAGCTGGCTGAGTGCTGTCCTGAGGCTCTATGGGGTTGGTTTGGGTTAGTGAACTGAGCCTCAGAACCAGCTGGCTGACTGCTGTCCTGAGGCTCTATGGGGTTGGTTTGGGTTAGTGAACTGAGCCTCAGAACCAGCTGGCTGACTGCTGTCCTGAGGCTCTATGGGGTTGGTTTGGGTTAGTGAACTGAGCCTCAGAACCAGCTGGCTGACTGCTGTCCTGAGGCTCTATGGGGTTGGTTTGGGTTAGTGAACTGAGCCTCAGAACCAGCTGGCTGACTGCTGTCCTGAGGCTCTATGGGGTTGGTTTGGGTTAGTGAACTGAGCCTCAGAACCAGCTGGCTGACTGCTGTCCTGAGGCTCTATGGGGTTGGTTTGGGTTAGTGAACTGAGCCTCAGAACCAGCTGGCTGACTGCTGTCCTGAGGCTCTATGGGGTTGGTTTGGGTTAGTGAACTGAGCCTCAGAACCAGCTGGCTGACTGCTGTCCTGAGGCTCTATGGGGTTGGTTTGGGTTAGTGAACTGAGCCTCAGAACCAGCTGGCTGACTGCTGTCCTGAGGCTCTATGGGGTTGGTTTGGGTTAGTGAACTGAGCCTCAGAACCAGCTGGCTGACTGCTGTCCTGAGGCTCTATGGGGTTGGTGTACTGAGCCTCAGAACCAGCTGGCTGACTGCTGTCCTGAGGCTCTATGGGGTTGGTTTGGGTTAGTGAACTGAGCCTCAGAACCAGCTGGCTGACTGCTGTCCTGAGGCTCTATGGGGTTGGTTTGGGTTAGTGAACTGAGCCTCAGAACCAGCTGGCTGACTGCTGTCCTGAGGCTCTATGGGGTTGGTTTGGGTTTTGAACTGAGCCTCAGAACCAGCTGGCTGACTGCTGTCCTGAGGCTCTATGGGGTTGGTTTGGGTTAGTGAACTGAGCCTCAGAACCAGCTGGCTGACTGCTGTCCTGAGGCTCTATGGGGTTGGTTTGGGTTAGTGAACTGAGCCTCAGAACCAGCTGGCTGACTGCTGTCCTGAGGCTCTATGGGGTTGGTTTGGGTTAGTGAACTGAGCCTCAGAACCAGCTGGCTGACTGCTGTCCTGAGGCTCTATGGGGTTGGTTTGGGTTAGTGAACTGAGCCTCAGAACCAGCTGGCTGACTGCTGTCCTGGAGGCTCTATGGGGTTGGTTTGGGTTAGTGAACTGAGCCTCAGAACCAGCTGGCTGACTGCTGTCCTGAGGCTCTATGGGGTTGGTTTGGGTTAGTGAACTGAGCCTCAGAACCAGCTGGCTGACTGCTGTCCTGAGGCTCTATGGGGTTGGTTTGGGTTAGTGAACTGAGCCTCAGAACCAGCTGGCTGACTGCTGTCCTGAGGCTCTATGGGGTTGGTTTGGGTTAGTGAACTGAGCCTCAGAACCAGCTGGCTGACTGCTGTCCTGAGGCTCTATGGGGTTGGTTTGGGTTAGTGAACTGAGCCTCAGAACCAGCTGGCTGACTGCTGTCCTGAGGCTCTATGGGGTTGGTTTGGGTTAGTCAGAACCAGCTGGCTGACTGCTGTCCTGAGCCTCAGAACCAGCTGGCTGACTGCTGTCCTGAGGCTCTATGGGGTTGGTTTGGGTTAGTGAACTGAGCCTCAGAACCAGCTGGCTGACTGCTGTCCTGAGGCTCTATGGGGTTGGTTTGGGTTAGTGAACTGAGCCTCAGAACCAGCTGGCTGACTGCTGTCCTGAGGCTCTATGGGGTTGGTTTGGGTTAGTGAACTGAGCCTCAGAACCAGCTGGCTGACTGCTGTCCTGAGGCTCTATGGGGTTGGTTTGGGTTAGTGAACTGAGCCTCAGAACCAGCTGGCTGACTGCTGTCCTGAGGCTCTATGGGGTTGGGTTTGAGTCAGAACCAGCTTGACTGCTGTCCTGAGGCTCTATGGGGTTGGTGAACTGAGCCTCAGAACCAGCTGGCTGACTGCTGTCCTGAGGCTCTATGGGGTTGGTTTGGGTTAGTGAACTGAGCCTCAGAACCAGCTGGCTGACTGCTGTCCTGAGGCTCTATGGGGTTGGTTTGGGTTAGTGAACTGAGCCTCAGAACCAGCTGGCTGACTGCTGTCCTGAGGCTCTATGGGGTTGGTTTGGGTTAGTGAACTGAGCCTCAGAACCAGCTGGCTGACTGCTGTCCTGAGGCTCTATGGGGTTGGTTTGGGTTAGTGAACTGAGCCTCAGAACCAGCTGGCTGACTGCTGTCCTGAGGCTCTATGGGGTTGGTTTGGGTTAGTGAACTGAGCCTCAGAACCAGCTGGCTGACTGCTGTCCTGAGGCTCTATGGGGTTGGTTTGGGTTAGTGAACTGAGCCTCAGAACCAGCTGGCTGACTGCTGTCCTGAGGCTCTATGGGGTTGGTTTGGGTTAGTGAACTGAGCCTCAGAACCAGCTGGCTGACTGCTGTCCTGAGGCTCTATGGGGTTGGTTTGGGTTAGTGAACTGAGCCTCAGAACCAGCTGGCTGACTGCTGTCCTGAGGCTCTATGGGGGTTGGTTTGGGTTAGTGAACTGAGCCTCAGAACCAGCTGGCTGACTGCTGTCCTGAGGCTCTATGGGGTTGGTTTGGGTTAGTGAACTGAGCCTCAGAACCAGCTGGCTGACTGCTGTCCTGAGGCTCTATGGGGTTGGTTTGGGTTAGTGAACTGAGCCTCAGAACCAGCTGGCTGACTGCTGTCCTGAGGCTCTATGGGGTTGGTTTGGGTTAGTGAACTGAGCCTCAGAACCAGCTGGCTGACTGCTGTCCTGAGGCTCTATGGGGTTGGTTTGGGTTAGTGAACTGAGCCTCAGAACCAGCTGGCTGACTGCTGTCCTGAGGCTCTATGGGGTTGGTTTGGTTAGTGAACTAAGCCTCAGAACCAGCTGGCTGACTGCTGTCCTGAGGCTCTAGAACCAGCCTGCTGGCTGACTGCTGTCCTGAGGCTCTATGGGGTTGGTTTGGGTTAGTGAACTGAGCCTCAGAACCAGCTGGCTGACTGCTGTCCTGAGGCTCTATGGGGTTGGTTTGGGTTAGTGAACTGAGCCTCAGAACCAGCTGGCTGACTGCTGTCCTGAGGCTCTATGGGGTTGGTTTGGGTTAGTGAACTGAGCCTCAGAACCAGCTGGCTGACTGCTGTCCTGAGGCTCTATGGGGTTGGTTTGGGTTAGTGAACTGAGCCTCAGAACCAGCTGGCTGACTGCTGTCCTGAGGCTCTATGGGGTTGGTTTGGGTTAGTGAACTGAGCCTCAGAACCAGCTGGCTGACTGCTGTCCTGAGGCTCTATGGGGTTGGTTTGGGTTAGTGAACTGAGCCTCAGAACCAGCTGGCTGACTGCTGTCCTGAGGCTCTATGGGGTTGGTTTGGGTTAGTGAACTGAGCCTCAGAACCAGCTGGCTGACTGCTGTCCTGAGGCTCTATGGGGTTGGTTTGGGTTAGTGAACTGAGCCTCAGAACCAGCTGGCTGACTGCTGTCCTGAGGCTCTATGGGGTTGGTTTGGGTTAGTGAACTGAGCCTCAGAACCAGCTGGCTGACTGCTGTCCTGAGGCTCTATGGGGTTGGTTTGGGTTAGTGAACTGAGCCTCAGAACCAGCTGGCTGACTGCTGTCCTGAGGCTCTATGGGGTTGGTTTGGGTTAGTGAACCTGGTTTGGGTTAGTGAACTGAGCCTCAGAACCAGCTGGCTGACTGCTGTCCTGAGGCTCTATGGGGTTGGTTTGGGTTAGTGAACTGAGCCTCAGAACCAGCTGGCTGACTGCTGTCCTGAGGCTCTATGGGGTTGGTTTGGGTTAGTGAACTGAGCCTCAGAACCAGCTGGCTGACTGCTGTCCTGAGGCTCTATGGGGTTGGTTTGGGTTAGTGAACTGAGCCTCAGAACCAGCTGGCTGACTGCTGTCCTGAGGCTCTATGGGGTTGGTTTGGGTTAGTGAACTGAGCCTCAGAACCAGCTGGCTGACTGCTGTCCTGAGGCTCTATGGGGTTGGTTTGGGTTAGTGAACTGAGCCTCAGAACCAGCTGGCTGACTGCTGTCCTGAGGCTCTATGGGGTTGGTTTGGGTTAGTGAACTGAGCCTCAGAACCAGCTGGCTGACTGCTGTCCTGAGGCTCTATGGGGTTGGTTTGGGTTAGTGAACTGAGCCTCAGAACCAGCTGGCTGAAGGGCTCTATGGGGTTGGTTTGGGTTAGTGAACTGAGCCTCAGAACCAGCTGGCTGACTGCTGTCCTGAGGCTCTATGGGGTTGGTTTGGGTTAGTGAACTGAGCCTCAGAACCAGCTGGCTGACTGCTGTCCTGAGGCTCTATGGGGTTGGTTTGGGTTAGTGAACTGAGCCTCAGAACCAGCTGGCTGACTGCTGTCCTGAGGCTCTATGGGGTTGGTTTGGGTTAGTGAACTGAGCCTCAGAACCAGCTGGCTGACTGCTGTCCTGAGGCTGACTGCTGTCCTGGGGCTCTATGGGGTTGGTTTGGGAGGCTGAGCCTATGGGGTTGGTTTGGGGTTGTCCTGAGGGTTTGGGTTAGTGAACTGAGCCTCAGAACCAGCTGGCTGACTGCTGTCCTGAGGCTCTATGGGGTTGGTTTGGGTTAGTGAACTGAGCCTCAGAACCAGCTGGCTGACTGCTGTCCTGAGGCTCTATGGGGTTGGTTTGGGTTAGTGAACTGAGCCTCAGAACCAGCTGGCTGACTGCTGTCCTGAGGCTCTATGGGGTTGGTTTGGGTTAGTGAACTGAGCCTCAGAACCAGCTGGCTGACTGCTGTCCTGAGGCTCTATGGGGTTGGTTTGGGTTAGTGAACTGAGCCTCAGAACCAGCTGGCTGACTGCTGTCCTGAGGCTCTATGGGGTTGGTTTGGGTTAGTGAACTGAGCCTCAGAACCAGCTGGCTGACTGCTGTCCTGAGGCTCTATGGGGTTGGTTTGGGTTAGTGAACTGAGCCTCAGAACCAGCTGGCTGACTGCTGTCCTGAGGCTCTATGGGGTTGGTTTGGGTTAGTGAACTGAGCCTCAGAACCAGCTGGCTGACTGCTGTCCTGAGGCTCTATGGGGTTGGTTTGGGTTAGTGAACTGAGCCTCAGAACCAGCTGGCTGACTGCTGTCCTGAGGCTCTATGGGGTTGGTTTGGGTTAGTGAACTGAGCCTCAGAACCAGCTGGCTGACTGCTGTCCTGAGGCTCTATGGGGGGTTTGGTTTGGAACCAGTTACTGCTGTGAGCTGGCTGACTGGAGGCTCTATGGGGTTGGTTTGAGCCTCAGAACCAGCTGGCTGACTGCTGTCCTGAGGCTCTATGGGGTTGGTTTGGGTTAGTGAACTGAGCCTCAGAACCAGCTGGCTGACTGCTGTCCTGAGGCTCTATGGGGTTGGTTTGGGTTAGTGAACTGAGCCTCAGAACCAGCTGGCTGACTGCTGTCCTGAGGCTCTATGGGGTTGGTTTGGGTTAGTGAACTGAGCCTCAGAACCAGCTGGCTGACTGCTGTCCTGAGGCTCTATGGGGTTGGTTTGGGTTAGTGAACTGAGCCTCAGAACCAGCTGGCTGACTGCTGTCCTGAGGCTCTATGGGGTTGGTTTGGGTTAGTGAACTGAGCCTCAGAACCAGCTGGCTGACTGCTGTCCTGAGGCTCTATGGGGTTGGTTTGGGTTAGTGAACTGAGCCTCAGAACCAGCTGGCTGACTGCTGTCCTGAGGCTCTATGGGGTTGGTTTGGGTTAGTGAACTGAGCCTCAGAACCAGCTGGCTGACTGCTGTCCTGAGGCTCTATGGGGTTGGTTTGGGTTAGTGAACTGAGCCTCAGAACCAGCTGGCTGACTGCTGTCCTGAGGCTCTATGGGGTTGGTTTGGGTTAGTCAGAACTGAGCCTCAGAACCAGCTGGCTGACTGCTGTCCTGAGGCTCTATGGGGTTGGTTTCAGCCTCAGAACCAGCTGGCTGACTGCTGTCCTGAGGCTCTATGGGGTTGGTTTGGGTTAGTGAACTGAGCCTCAGAACCAGCTGGCTGACTGCTGTCCTGAGGCTCTATGGGGTTGGTTTGGGTTAGTGAACTGAGCCTCAGAACCAGCTGGCTGACTGCTGTCCTGAGGCTCTATGGGGTTGGTTTGGGTTAGTGAACTGAGCCTCAGAACCAGCTGACTGCTGACTGCTCTGTCCTGAGGCTCTATGGGGTTGGTTTGGGTTAGTGAACTGAGCCTCAGAACCAGCTGGCTGACTGCTGTCCTGAGGCTCTATGGGGTTGGTTTGGGTTAGTGAACTGAGCCTCAGAACCAGCTGGCTGACTGCTGTCCTGAGGCTCTATGGGGTTGGTTTGGGTTAGTGAACTGAGCCTCAGAACCAGCTGGCTGACTGCTGTCCTGAGGCTCTATGGGGGTTGGTTTGGGTTAGTGAACTGAGCCTCAGAACCAGCTGGCTGACTGCTGTCCTGAGGCTCTATGGGGTTGGTTTGGGTTAGTGAACTGAGCCTCAGAACCAGCTGGCTGACTGCTGTCCTGAGGCTCTATGGGGTTGGTTTGGGTTAGTGAACTGAGCCTCAGAACCAGCTGGCTGACTGCTGTCCTGAGGCTCTATGGGGTTGGTTTGGGTTAGTGAACTGAGCCTCAGAACCAGCTGGCTGACTGCTGTCCTGAGGCTCTATGGGGTTGGTTTGGGTTAGTGAACTGAGCCTCAGAACCAGCTGGCTGACTGCTGTCCTGAGGCTCTATGGGGTTGGTTTGGGTTAGTGAACTGAGCCTCAGAACCAGCTGGCTGACTGCTGTCCTGAGGCTCTATGGGGTTGGTTTGGGTTAGTGAACTGAGCCTCAGAACCAGCTGGCTGACTGCTGTCCTGAGGCTCTATGGGGTTGGTTTGGGTTAGTGAACTGAGCCTCAGAACCAGCTGGCTGACTGCTGTCCTGGGGCTCTATGGGGTTGGTTTGGGTTAGTGAACTGAGCCTCAGAACCAGCTGGCTGACTGCTGTCCTGAGGCTCTATGGGGTTGGTTTGGGTTAGTGAACTGAGCCTCAGAACCAGCTGGCTGACTGCTGTCCTGAGGCTCTATGGGGTTGGTTTGGGTTAGTGAACTGAGCCTCAGAACCAGCTGGCTGACTGCTGTCCTGAGGCTCTATGGGGTTGGTTTGGGTTAGTGAACTGAGCCTCAGAACCAGCTGGCTGACTGCTGTCCTGAGGCTCTATGGGGTTGGTTTGGGTTAGTGAACTGAGCCTCAGAACCAGCTGGCTGACTGCTGTCCTGAGGCTCTATGGGGTTGGTTTGGGTTAGTGAACTGAGCCTCAGAACCAGCTGACTGTCTGCTGTCCTGAGGCTCTATGGTTGGTTTGGAACTGAGCCTCAGAACCAGCTGGCTGACTGCTGTCCTGAGGCTCTATGGGGTTGGTTTGGGTTAGTGAACTGAGCCTCAGAACCAGCTGGCTGACTGCTGTCCTGAGGCTCTATGGGGTTGGTTTGGGTTAGTGAACTGAGCCTCAGAACCAGCTGGCTGACTGCTGTCCTGAGGCTCTATGGGGTTGGTTTGGGTTAGTGAACTGAGCCTCAGGCCTGAGAACTCCTGAGCCTCCAGAACCAGCTGGCTGACTGCTGTCCTGAGGCTCTATGGGGTTGGTTTGGGTTAGTGAACTGAGCCTCAGAACCAGCTGGCTGACTGCTGTCCTGAGGCTCTATGGGGTTGGTTTGGGTTAGTGAACTGAGCCTCAGAACCAGCTGGCTGACTGCTGTCCTGAGGCTCTATGGGGGTTGGTTTGGGTTAGTGAACTGAGCCTCAGAACCAGCTGGCTGACTGCTGTCCTGAGGCTCTATGGGGTTGGTTTGGGTTAGTGAACTGAGCCTCCAGAACCAGCTGGCTGACTGCTGTCCTGAGGCTCTATGGGGTTGGTTTGGGTTAGAACTGAGCCTCAGAACCAGCTGGCTGACTGCTGTCCTGAGGCTCTATGGGGTTGGTTTGGGTTAGTGAACTGAGCCTCAGAACCAGCTGGCTGACTGCTGTCCTGAGGCTCTATGGGGTTGGTTTGGGTTAGTGAACTGAGCCTCCCAGAACCAGCTGGCTGACTGCTGTCCTGAGGCTCTATGGGGTTGGTTTGGGTTAGTGAACTGAGCCTCCAGAACCAGCTGGCTGACTGCTGTCCTGAGGCTCTATGGGGTTGGTTTGGGTTAGTGAACTGAGCCTCAGAACCAGCTGGCTGACTGCTGTCCTGAGGCTCTATGGGGTTGGTTTGGGTTAGTGAACTGGCCTCAGAACCAGCTGGCTGACTGCTGTCCTGAGGCTCTGAGCCTCCAGAACCAGCTGGCTGACTGCTGTCCTGAGGCTCTATGGGGTTGGTTTGGGTTAGTGAACTGAGCCTCAGAACCAGCTGGCTGACTGCTGTCCTGAGGCTCTATGGGGTTGGTTTGGGTTAGTGAACTGAGCCTCAGAACCAGCTGGCTGACTGCTGTCCTGAGGCTCTATGGGGTTGGTTTGGGTTAGTGAACTAAGCCTCAGAACCAGCTGGCTGACTGCTGTCCTGAGGCTCTATGGGATTTGGTTTGGGTTAGTGAACTGAGCCTCAGAACCAGCTGGCTGACTGCTGTCCTGAGGCTCTATGGGGTTGGTTTGGGTTAGTGAACTGAGCCTCAGAACCAGCTGGCTGACTGCTGTCCTGAGGCTCTATGGGGTTGGTTTGGGTTAGTGAACTAAGCCTCAGAACCAGCTGGCTGACTGCTGTCCTGAGGCTCTATGGGGTTGGTTTGGGTTAGTGAACTGAGCCTCAGAACCAGCTGGCTGACTGCTGTCCTGAGGCTCTATGGGGTTGGTTTGGGTTAGTGAACTAAGCCTCAGAACCAGCTGGCTGACTGCTGTCCTGAGGCTCTATGGGGTTGGTTTGGGTTAGTGAACTGGGAACCAGCTGGCTGTCTGCTGTCCTGAGGCTCATGGGAGTTGGTTTGGGTTAGTGAACTGAGCCTCAGAACCAGCTGGCTGACTGCTGTCCTGAGGCTCTATGGGGTTGGTTTGGGTTAGTGAACTGAGCCTCAGAACCAGCTGGCTGACTGCTGTCCTGAGGCTCTATGGGGTTGGTTTGGGTTAGTGAACTGAGCCTCAGAACCAGCTGGCTGACTGCTGTCCTGAGGCTCTATGGGGTTGGTTTGGGTTAGTGAACTGAGCCTCAGAACCAGCTGGCTGACTGCTGTCCTGGGGCTCTATGGGGTTAGTGAACTGAGCCTCAGAACCAGCTTGCTGACTGCTGTCCTGAGGCTCTATGGGGTTGGTTTGGGTTAGTGAACTGAGCCTCAGAACCAGCTTGCTGACTGCTGTCCTGAGGCTCTATGGGGTTGGT
>NC_060196.1:65903533-65916033 GCF_021184085.1 Oncorhynchus gorbuscha
ACTAGTTTCATCTCTTGACATTGGAGAGCTGTGTGATGGAATGTTTTGAGGTCACTTGTTTTTAGATGGTTGTAAAATGTGATGTCTCTTTTTTCTATTTGAATGAGGAGGGTGTTTTGGCCCCATGCTGCTCTCCATGCCTTATTTGGAGTTTTTCTTTGGCACATGCATTTCAGTCTTGCAAAACTCTTTGAGCGAGATTGTAATTAGAATTTTGATTTTAATTTTCCTTTAAATGGCATAGAATGCTCTTGCGTTGCCTCTCGGCTTGTTTACAGTCCTCGATACGTGTAGTTTTTGGTGCGCTCTAATAGAACTGTGTCCAAATATAATTTATATTTGTGACCGTGATTTCCGGACCTCTTTTGGAATGTCGTTTTTTTTTAGCTTAGCTGTCAGAACCTGTGCAGATGAACTAGATGCTGCTGTAACACCTCTTTAGTGAGAGACAGCACCCACTACGTTGGAAAATACACTGTGTCTGTAAAATGTTTATAGTATGTAGAAGCTGGAAGTAGAAGCCTGAGTGTTGTTGTCCATTAGTCTACTCCAATTAGGGGAGGGGTGGTAGGGTTAGGGGACAATAATGTATGGGGGATTGGAAATGATGCAGAAAATTACATTGATCGAAGCTACAATCTATCTGCAGTATTAAAGCTGATCTACATATACTGGGCATTCGGGAAAAGTATTCAGGCCCTTTTTAAAAATATATATATATACTTTGCAAACATTTCTAGAAAACTGTTTTTGCTTTGTCATTATGGCGAATTGTGAGTAGATTGATGAGAGGGGGGGGGACTATTTATTCCGTTTTTAATCCAACCACTAGGCTACCTGGGGCAGCATTGTGTTAGAGTGTTGGACTAGTAACCGAAAGGCAAGATCGAATCCCCAAGCTGACAAGGTTGACAAAAGACGAAATAAATCTGTCCTTCTGCCCCTGAACAGGCAGTTGACTCACTGTTCCTAGGCCAGTTGCCCACTGTTCCTAGACCAGTTAACCCACTGTTCCTAGACCAGTTGACCCACTGTTCCTAGACCAGCTGACCCACTGTTCCTAGACCAGTTAACCCACTGTTCCTAGGCCAGTTGATCCACTATTCCTAGGCCAGTTGATCCACTATTCCTAGGCCAGTTGCCCACTGTTCCTAGACCAGTTAACCCACTGTTCCTAGACCAGTTAACCCACTGTTCCTAGACCAGTTAACCCACTGTTCCTAGACCAGTTAACCCACTGTTCCTAGACCAGTTGACCCACTGTTCCTAGACCAGTTGACCCACTGTTCCTAGACCAGTTGACCCACTGTTCCTAGACCAGTTGACCCACTGTTCCTAGGCCAGTTGACCCACTGTTCCTAGACCAGTTGACCCACTGTTCCTAGACCAGTTGACCCACTGTTCCTAGACCAGTTAACCCACTGTTCCTAGACCAGTTGACCCACTGTTCCTAGGCCAGTTGACCCACTGTTCCTAGACCAGTTGACCCACTGTTCCTAGGCCAGTTGATCCACTGTTCCTAGGCCAGTTGATCCACTGTTCCTAGGCCAGTTGACCCACTGTTCCTAGACCAGTTGACCCACTGTTCCTAGGCCAGTTGATCCACTGTTCCTAGGCCAGTTAACCCACTGTTCCTAGGCCAGTTGACCCACTGTTCCTAGACCAGTTGACCCACTGTTCCTAGGCCAGTTGACCCACTGTTCCTAGGCCAGTTGACCCACTGTTCCTAGGCCAGTTGACCCACTGTTCCTAGACCACCATTGAAAATAAAAAAATGTTCTTAACTGACTTGTAAAGGTAAAATAAAAATAAAATACATTACATCCTTATTCTAAAAAGTGTAACAAAATGTGGAAAAAGTATATACAGTGCATTCTTAAAGTTCTCTGACCCCTGCAGAGAAATGTCAAGAATCAAGATTGAGGCCTAAATTGCAACTTGGAAAATGGCCTGTTTTTATTATTGGGGAAAAGTATTGTGTTCCTGATCCGTGCATTCGTGCTTGTGAATGGCATTGGCCAATTTCCTATAAATAGTGGAACAGCAGAGTGTTTTCAACAATAAACGCCGAGGCAAGTGGTTTCTCTTATTGTGCTAATTCATTCTTGGAGCGAATGTGATGCCGAACACCTGTTCTCTGTCAATGGAAGAAGAGTCCTTCATCGGTACTATAGAACAGGGCTAGTTGGTAGCCAGCCAGTAGATCCCTGTAGGGGTAGAGCCTAGTTCATTGTATAATTGGGTAAAGCTCCTGTATCAAATCAAATCAAATGTATTTATATAGCCCTTCGTACATGAGCTGATATCTCAGTGCTGTACAGAAACCCAGCCTAAAACCCCAAACAGCAAGCAATGCAGGTGTAGAAGCACGGTGGCTAGGAAAAACTCCCTAGAAAGGCCAAAACCTAGGAAGAAACCTAGAGAGGAACCAGGCTATGTGGGGTGGCCAGTCCTCTTCTGGCTGTGCCGGGTGGAGATTATAACAGAACATGGCCAAGATATTCAAATGTTCATAGATGACCAGCAGGGTCAAATAATAATAAGGCAGAACAGTTGAAACTGGAGCAGCAGCACGGTCAGGTGGACTGGGGACAGCAAGGAGTCATCATGTCAGGTAGTCCTGGGGCATGGAATCTCAATTCAATGGCTCAGACACAAGAGGCATGTGGCAGGGTCTACAGTCAATCACGGACTACAAGAAGAAACCCAGCCCAGTCACGGACCAGGATGTCTTGCTCCCAGGCAGACAAAATAACTTTTTTGCCCGCTTTGAGGACAATACAGTGCCACTGACACGGCCTGCAACGAAAACATGCGGTCTCTCCTTCACTGCAGCCGAGGTGAGTAAGACATTTAAACGTGTTAACCCTCGCAAGGCTGCAGGCCCAGACGGCATCCCCAGCCGCGCCCTCAGAGCATGCGCAGACCAGCTGGCCGGTCTGTTTACGGACATATTCAATCAATCCCTATACCAGTCTGCTGTTCCCACATGCTTCAAGAGGGCCACCATTGTTCCTGTTCCCAAGAAAGCTAAGGTAACTGAGCTAAACGACTACCGCCCCGTAGCACTCACTTCCGTCATCATGAAGTGCTTTGAGAGACTAGTCAAGGACCATATCACCTCCACCCTACCTGACACCCTAGACCCACTCCAATTTGCTTACCGCCAAAATAGGTCCACAGACGATGCAATCTCAACCACTCTGCCCTAACCCACCTGGACAAGAGGAATACCTATGTGAGAATGCTGTTCATCGACTACAGCTCGTCATTCAACACCATAGTACCCTCCAAGCTCGTCATCAAGCTCGAGACCCTGGGTCTCGACCCCGCCCTGTGCAACTGGGTACTGGACTTCCTGACGGGCCGCCCCCAGGTGGTGAGGGTAGGCAACAACATCTCCTCCCCGCTGATCCTCAACACGGGGGCCCCACAAGGGTGTGTTCTGAGCCCTCTCCTGTACTCCCTGTTCACCCACGACTGCGTGGCCATGCACGCCTCCAACTCAATCATCAAGTTTGCGGACGACACAACAGTGGTAGGCTTGATTACCAACAACGACGAGACGGCCTACAGGGAGGAGGTGAGGGCCCTCGGAGTGTGGTGTCAGGAAAATAACCTCACACTCAACGTCAACAAAACTAAGGAGATGATTGTGGACTTCAGGAAACAGCAGAGGGAACACCCCCCCCTATCCACATCGATGGAACAGTAGTGGAGAGGGTAGCTAGTTTTAAGTTCCTCGGCATATACATCACAGACAAACTGAATTGGTCCACTCACTCTGACAGCGTCGTGAAGAAGGCGCAGCAGCGCCTCTTCAACCTCAGGAGGCTGAAGAAATTCGGCTTGTCACCAAAAGCACTCACAAACTTCTACAGATGCACAATCGAGAGCATCCTGGCGGGCTGTATCACCACCTGGTACGGCAACTGCTCCGCCCTCAACCGTAAGGCTCTCCAGAGGGTAGTGAGGACTGCACAACGCATCACCGGGGGGCAAACTACCTGCCCTCCAGGACACCTACACCACCCGTTGTTACAGGAAGGCCATAAAGATCATCAAGGACATCAACCACCCGAACCACTGCCTGTTCACCCCGCTATCATCCAGAAGGCGAGGTCAGTACAGGTGCATCAAAGCTGGGACCGAGAGACTGAAAAACAGCTTCTATCTCAAGGCCATCAGACTGTTAAACAGCCACCACTAACATTGAGTGGCTGCTGCCAACACACTGTCATTGACACTGACCCAACTCCAGCCATTTTAATAATGGGAATTGATGGGAAATGATGTAAATATATCACTAGCCACTTTAAACAATGCTACCTTATATAATGTTACTTACCCTACATTATTCATCTCATATGCATATGTTTATACTGTACTCTACATCATCGACTGCATCCTTATGTAACACATGTATCACTAGCCACTTTAACTATGCCACTTTGTTTACTTTGTCTACACACTCATCTCATATGTATATACTGTACTCGATACCATCTACTGTATGCTGCTCTGTACCATCACTCATTCATATATCCTTATGTACATGTTCCTTATCCCCTTACACTGTGTATAAGACAGTAGTTTTGGAATTGTTAGTTAGATTACTTGTTGGTTATCACTGCATTGTCGGAACTAGAAGCACAAGCATTTCGCTACACTCGCATTAACATCTGCTAACCATGTGTATGTGACAAATAAAATTTGATTTGATTTGATGGTCCTGTATGCCCTCACGCTTTCAGATCCTATTCAACCTTACTGGGAGAGAGCCTCTGATAAATTACAACTCCTGTTCTCCTGGTTCTAACACGTGATCTAACTCTGTTTAGAAACAGAGGAACAGATAGGCTAGTGTAACCGATGTGAAATGGCTAGCTAGTTAGCGGTGCGCGCTAGTTAGCGTCTCAATCGTGACGTCACTTGCTCTGAGACCTTGAAGTAGTTGTTTCCCTTGCTCTGCAAGGTCCGCAGCTTTTGTCGAAAGATAGGAAAACAATGCTTCAAGGGTGACTGTTGTCAATTTGTGCAGAGGGTCCCTGGTTCAAGCCCAGGTTGGGGTGAGGAGAGGGATGGAAGCAACACTGTTAAACTGGCAACATGTATAGGCTGAAGCCTCCACATATACCAGGTACAAACTGAGGAACAGAGAGGTTAACGACTGAAGCCTCCACATATTCCATTGACTGACAGTGCTTAGTGCACACCAGCTGAAAATAAACCCCAAGATCTTGATACAGGGATATTAAGGTCTGAAAGGCCCATCGGACCAGTCAGCACTATGTTTGGATTCCCCAAAGACTTGCCCGAAAATGTAATTTTTTAAATTTTTTTTAATTTATTTTACCTTTATTTAACCAGGCAAGTCAGTTAAGAACATGTTCTTATTTTCAATGACGGCCTGGGAACAGTGGGTTAACTGCCAGTTCAGGGGCAGAACGACAGATTTGTACCTTGTCAGCTCGGGGGGTTTGAACTCGCAACCTTCCGGTTAATAGTCCAACGCTCTAACCACTAGGCTACGCTGCCGCCCCAAAATAGTTGTTCACATACAAAATTGCCATTACTTTGTCACTAAGTTAAACAAAACAGAAGAAGAAAAACAATGTTTTAATGAGTCCTGCTTCGTTGGATGCTCAACTTTGCAGAGCATGAGACGCTCCTGTTAATTTCAATGGAACCTGGGCGTAAAAACGTGCCAGCTCCGAGAGAAACTTGAGCTGATCCAGCTAAAAAAATAAATAAATGACATTTGGTTTCTATTTCACAAGATTTCGACGCACAGCTCACACCAATAGGATGCAGATTCAGAAAGTATTCATACCGCTGGACCTATTCCACATGTTGTTGTGTTACAGCCTGAATTCAACGTGGATTACATTTACACAATACCCCATAATGACAACCTGAAAACACATCTCACACCCCTGAGTCAATACATGTTAAAAACACCTTTGGAAGCAATTACATCTGTCTTTTTCTGGGTAAGTCTCTAAGATCTTTGCATACCTGGATTGTACAACATTTGCAAATTATTCTTTTAACTCTTCAAGCTCCGTCAAGTTGGTTGTTGATTATTGCTAGACAGCCATTTTTAAGTTTTGCCATAGATTTTCAAGCCGATTTAAGTCAAAAGTGTAACTCAGCCACTAAGAAACATTCAAATACATCTTGGTAAGCAACTCCAGTGTATTTTTGGCCTTGTGTTTTCAGTTATTGTCCTGCTGAAAGGTGAATTTATCAGTGTCTGTTGGAAAGCAGACTGAACCAGGTTTTCCTCTAGGATGTTGCCTGTGCTTAGCTCTATTCTGTTTCTTTTATCCTAAAAAACGTCCTCGTCTTTGCCACTTGAAAATATGAAGAGTGGTACTCTGTGATGCGTTGTGTTAGATTTGTCCCACACAAAACACTTTGTATTCAGGACATAAAGTTAATTGCTTTGCTAAAAAAAATTCAGTTTTACTTTAGTGAAAACAGGATGCATATTCTGTACAGGCTTCCTTCTTTTCACTCTGTCACATCCATCCGTTTTCTCTGTAACTGTTTTAAAGTCACCATTGGCCTCATGGTGAAATCCCTGAGCAGTTTCCTTCCTCTCCAGCAACTGAGTTAGGAAGGATGCCTGTCACTTTGTAGTGACTGGGTGTATTGACACTCCATAGTTAACTAGTGTTGAGGGTGGACTGATAGTACTCTGCATAATGATCCCTAGTTAACTAGTGTTGATAGTACTCCACATAATGATCCCTAGTTAACTAGTGAGGGTTGATAGTACACCACATAATGATCCCTAGTTAACTAGTGTTGAGGGTGGACTGATAGTACACCACATAATGATCCCTAGTTAACTAGTGTTGAGGGTGGACTGATAGTACACCACATAATGATCCCTAGTTAACTAGTGTTGATAGTACTCTGCATAATGATCCCTAGTTAACTAGTGTTGATAGTACTCTGCATAATGATCCCTAGTTAACTAGTGTTGATAGTACTCTGCATAATGATCCCTAGTTAACTAGTGTTGATAGTACTCTGCATAATGATCCCTAGTTAACTAGTGTTGATAGTACTCTGCATAATGATCCCTAGTTAACTAGTGTTGATAGTACTCTGCATAATGATCCCTAGTTAACTAGTGTTGATAGTACTCTGCATAATGATCCCTAGTTAACTAGTGTTGATAGTACTCTGCATAATGATCCCTAGTTAACTAGTGTTGATAGTACTCTGCATAATGATCCCTAGTTAACTAGTGTTGATAGTACTCTGCATAATGATCCCTAGTTAACTAGTGTTGAGGGTGGACTGATAGTACACCACATAATGATCCCTAGTTAACTAGTGTTGAGGGTGGACTGATAGTACTCTGCATAATGATCCCTAGTTAAGTACACCACATAATGATCCCTAGTTAAGTACACCACATAATGATCCCTAGTTAAGTACACCACATAATGATCCCTAGTTAAGTACACCACATAATGATCCCTAGTTAAGTACACCACATAATGATCCCTAGTTAACTAGTGTTGAGGGTGGACTGATAGTACTCTGCATAATGATCCCTAGTTAACTAGTGTTGAGGGTGGACTGATAGTACTCTGCATAATGATCCCTAGTTAACTAGTGTTGAGGGTGGACTGATAGTACTCTGCATAATGATCCCTAGTTAAGTACACCACATAATGATCCCTAGTTAAGTACACCACATAATGATCCCTAGTTAAGTACACCACATAATGATCCCTAGTTAAGTACACCACATAATGATCCCTAGTTAACTAGTGTTGAGGGTGGACTGATAGTACTCTGCATAATGATCCCTAGTTAACTAGTGTTGAGGGTGGACTGATAGTACTCTGTATAATGATCCCTAGTTAACTAGTGTTGATAGTACACCACATAATGATCCCTAGTTAACTAGTGTTGATAGTACACCACATAATGATCCCTAGTTAACTAGTGTTGATAGTACTCTGCATAATGATCCCTAGTTAACTAGTGTTGATAGTACACCACATAATGATCCCTAGTTAACTAGTGTTGAGGGTGGACTGATAGTACTCTGTATAATGATCCCTAGTTAACTAGCGTTGAGGGTGGACTGATAGTACTCTGCATAATGATCCCTAGTTAACTAGTGTTGATAGTACTCTGCATAATGATCCCTAGTTAACTAGTGTTGATAGAACTCTGCATAATGATCCCTAGTTAACTAGTGTTGAGGTTGGACTGATAGTACTCTGCATAATGATCCCTAGTTAACTAGTGTTGAGGGTGGACTGATAGTACTCTGCATAATGATCCCTAGTTAACTAGTGTTGAGGGTGGACTGATAGTACTCTGCATAATGATCCCTAGTTAACTAGTGTTGATAGTACACCACAGAATGATCCCTAGTTAACTAGTGTTGATAGTACACCACATAATGATCCCTAGTTAACTAGTGTTGATAGTACTCTGCATAATGATCCCTAGTTAACTAGTGTTGATAGTACTCTGTATAATGATCCCTGGTTAACTAGTGTTGATAGTACTCTGTATAATGATCCCTAGTTAACTAGTGTTGATAGTACTCTGTATAATGATCCCTAGTTAACTAGTGTTGATAGTACTCTGCATAATGATCCCTAGTTAACTAGTGTTGATAGTACACCACATAATGATCCCTAGTTAACTAGTGTTGAGGGTGGACTGATAGTACTCTGCATAATGATCCCTAGTTAAGTACACCACATAATAATCCCTAGTTAAGTACACCACATAATGATCCCTAGTTAACTAGTGTTGATAGTACTCTGCATAATGATCCCTAGTTAAGTACACCACATAATGATCCCTAGTTAAGTACACCACATAATGATCCCTAGTTAACTAGTGTTGAGGGTGGACTGATAGTACTCTGCATAATGATCCCTAGTTAAGTACACCACATAATGATCCCTAGTTAACTAGTGTTGAGGGTGGACTGATAGTACTCTGCATAATGATCCCTAGTTAACTAGTGTTGAGGGTGGACTGATAGTACTCTGCATAATGATCCCTAGTTAACTAGTGTTGAGGGTGGACTGATAGTACACCACATAATGATCCCTAGTTAACTAGTGTTGATAGTACACCACATAATGATCCCTAGTTAAGTACACCACATAATGATCCCTAGTTAAGTACACCACATAATGATCCCTAGTTAAGTACACCACATAATGATCCCTAGTTAAGTACACCACATAATGATCCCTAGTTAAGTAGTGTTGATAGTACACCACATAATGATCCCTAGTTAAGTACACCACATAATGATCCCTAGTTAAGTACACCACATAATGATCCCTAGTTAAGTACACCACATAATGATCCCTAGTTAAGTACACCACATAATGATCCCTAGTTAAGTACACCACATAATGATCCCTAGTTAAGTACACCACATAATGATCCCTAGTTAAGTACACCACATAATGATCCCTAGTTAAGTAGTGTTGATAGTACACCACATAATGATCCCTAGTTAAGTACACCACATAATGATCCCTAGTTAACTAGTGTTGATAGTACACCACATAATGATCCCTAGTTAAGTACACCACATAATGATCCCTAGTTAACTAGTGTTGAGGGTGGACTGATAGTACACCACATAATGATCCCTAGTTAACTAGTGTTGAGGGTGGACTGATAGTACTCTGCATAATGATCCCTAGTTAACTAGTGTTGAGGGTGGACTGACTATTATTTGACATTAATAGACAAGTTTTATTCTCATTTCTATCCAAGCTGGGAGAGAGTGTGAGGACATCTCATGTCATACAGGTTCGGGTATCCTGTACTCGGGTAGCCTGTACTTGGGTAGCCTGTACTCGGGTAGCCTGTACTCGGGTAAACTGTACTTGGGTAGCCTGTACTCGGGTATCCTGTACTCGGGTAGCCTGTACTCGGGTATCCTGTACTCGGGTAGCCTGTACTCGGGTAGCCTGTACTCGGGTAGCCTGTACTCGGGTAGCCTGTACTCGGGTAGCCTGTACTCGGGTAGCCTGTACTCGGGTAGCCTGTACTCGGGGAAAATGTACTTGGGTAGCCTGTACTTGGGGAAAATGTACTTGGGTAGCCTGTACTCTGGGAAAATGTACTCAGGTAGCCTGTACTCGGGGAAAATGTACTTGGGTAGCCTGTACTCGGGTAAACTGTACTCGGGGTAGCCTGTACTCAGGTAAACTGTACTTGGGTAGCCTGTACTCGGGTAGCCTGTACTTGGGTAGCCTGTACTCGGGTAGCCTGTACTCGGGTAGCCTGTACTCGGGTAGCCTGTACTCGGGTAAACTGTACTCGGGGTAGCCTGTACTCAGGTAGCCTGTACTCGGGGAAAAAGCCTGTACTTGGGTAGCCTGTACTCGGGTAGCCTGTACTCGGGTAGCCTGTACTCGGGGGAAATGTACTTGGATAGCCTGTACTCGGGTAGCCTGTACTTGGGTAGCCTGTACTCAGGGAAAATGTACTCAGGTAGCCTGTACTCAGGGAAAATGTACTCGGGTAGCCTGTACTCAGGGAAAATGTACTCGGGTAGCCTGTACTCAGGGAAAATGTACTCGGGTAGCCTGTACTCTGGTAGCCTGTACTTGGGTATCCTGTGCTCGGGTAGCCTGTGCTTGGGTAGCCTGTACTCGGGTAGCCTGTACTCGGGTAGCCTGTACTCGGGGAAAATGTACTTGGGTAGCCTGTACTTGGGGAAAATGTACTTGGGTAGCCTGTACTCTGGGAAAATGTACTCAGGTAGCCTGTACTCGGGGAAAATGTACTTGGGTAGCCTGTACTCGGGTAAACTGTACTCGGGGTAGCCTGTACTCAGGTAAACTGTACTTGGGTAGCCTGTACTCGGGTATCCTGTACTCGGGTAGCCTGTACTCGGGTAGCCTGTACTCGGGTAGCCTGTACTCGGGTAGCCTGTACTCGGGTAGCCTGTACTCGGGTAGCCTGTACTTGGGTATCCTGTGCTCGGGTAGCCTGTGCTCGGGTAGCCTGTGCTCGGGTAGCCTGTACTCGGGTAGCCTGTACTCGGGTAGCCTGTACTCGGGTAGCCTGTACTCGGGTATCCTGTACTCGGGTAGCCTGTACTCGACAGTTGTATATAGTTGCTTAAATTAATTGGTAGCTGATTAGAATCATAAAACACGGGACGAGATGTTAAAAACTGTCCTTTGTGCCAATAGATGGAATGCACTCGCATGAGATTTGCCGTGATGTTGACAGAGTGGCATGGGAGGTTTATTTCTTAGACTGGGGTAAGATGTCAATTTTTGGGACACATCCTCAGTAGTGTGCCTTCGAATCAGTGGGTGTTTCGGCCTTTAATCACTAAACACCCTCATCAAAGGTGGCCAGCTAAAGGGTGATCAAGCCTTAGCTTGTGTCCCATGCCCAATTAAGATGTCCCACAGGACTGTGCAAGGCAGGGGCGTCCTCTTCCCTGAGCCAGCCATACAGCTGACCGCATACCTCATATGCCCTCCTCAAGTTGGAGGGATCTGAATTGAGTTCTCAGGTGGGGGTGAGGGGTCATGAAGTTATAGCCCAGCAAGGGTCCTTCCGTTTGATCCAGATCCACTGGCTGCCTCTTTCAGCTGCTTGAGAAACTGCTCTGACGGTCTACCGCAGAGCCTGTCCATGGATTCCAAGTTCTTTCAGCAACCTGATGATGGAAGAAGCCACGAATCCTCTGCATCCCACTTCAACTGGCCAGACTTTTGCATTCCAGCCACGCTGAGTTGCGTCTGCTGCCAACTCTGTGTAACGCAGTTTCTTACGCTCGTAGGCCTCTTCAACAGAGTTTTCCCACGGGACTGTGAGCTCTATGATGTACACAGTCTTTCGTGAAGGGGACCAGAGTACCATGTCTGGCCTAAGGTTGGTAGAAGCAATCTCAGGTGGAAAAATGAGTTGCTGGCCAATATCGACAAGCATCTTCCAGTCCCGGGCCATGGCTAGGTGTCCAGTTTCTGGCTTTGTAGGAGGATACTTGAGCCTTTTCTGTCCCTCCCGGATGAATGTTGTTGTTTTGACGGGATTGCTTGTTTTTGGAGGTAATGAATTGGTTGCACTCCTCTTGGTCTCAAGTGCTGCAGCCAGGCTCTTGAGGACCTGATTGTGCCTCCAGGTGTAGCGGCCTTGTGAGAGGCTGGTCTTGCAACCTGTCATTATATGCCTGAGAGTCGCTGGAGCTGGGCAGAGGGGGCAGGTCGAGTCCTCGCCATACCATTGATGTAGATTTTTTGGTGATGGAAGCACATCATAAACAGCTCTTATGATGAAGCTGATGTTGCTTGCCTCCATTTGCCAAAGCTCACTCCAGTTGATCTTTCTCCTCTCCAGGCCTTCCCACCGCGTCCATTGCCCTTGTTTAGCAAGAGAGACAGCCTTTGCACTTCTTGCAGTCTCCTCCCGTCTGCGCACCTCCTCGACCACCAGCTTCCTGCGTTCAGATGTTGTTGCCTTAT
>NC_060196.1:65923533-65984119 GCF_021184085.1 Oncorhynchus gorbuscha
AATAAGAACAATCCGAAATTCCTTTTTGATACTGTCGCAAAGCTAACTAAAAAGCAGCATTCCCCAAGAGAGGATGGCTTTCACTTCAGCAGTGATAAATTCATGAACTTCTTTGAGGAAAAGATCATGATTATTAAAAAGCAAATTACGGACTCCTCTTTAAATCTGCGTATTCCTTCAAAGCTCAGTTGTCCTGAGTCTGCACAACTCTGCCAGGACCTAGGATCAAGAGACGCTCAAGTGTTTTAGTACTATATCTCTTGACACAATGATGAAAATAATCATGGCCCCTAACCTTCAAGCTGCACACTGGACTCTATGCCAACTAAACTACTGAAAGAGCTGCTTCATGTGCTTGGCCCTCCTATGTTGAACATAATAAATGGCTCTCTATCCACCGGATGTGTACCAAACTCACTAAAAGTGGCAGTAATAAAGCCTCTCTTGAAAAAGCCAAACCTATAAAAAACTATCGGCCTATATCGAATCTTCCATTCCTCTCAAAAACATTAGAAAAGGCTGTTGCGCAGCAACTCACTGCCTTCCTGAAGACAAACAATGTATACGAAATGCTTCTGTCTTGTTTTAGACCCCATCATAGCACTGAGACTGCACTTGTGAAGGTGGTAAATGACCTTTTAATGGCATCTGACCGAGGCTCTGCATCTGTTCTCGTGCTCCTAGAACTTAGTGCTGCTTTTGATACCATCGATCACCACATTCGTTTGGAGAGATTGGAAACCCAAATTGGTCTACACGGACATGTTCTGGCCTGGTTTAGAACTTATCTGTCAGAAAGATATCAGTTTGCCTCTGTGAATGGTTTGTCCTCTGACAAATCGAACTGTAAATTTCGGTGTTCCTCAAGGTTCCGTTTTAGGACCACTATTGTTTTCACTATATATTTTACCTCTTGGGGATTTCATTCAAAAACATAATGTTAACTTTCACTGCTATGCGGATGACACACAGCTGTACAATTCAATGAAACAAACATGGTGAAGCCCCAAAATTGCCCTTGCTAGATGCATGTGTTTCAGACATAAGGAAGTGGATGGCTGCAAACTTTCTACTTTTAAACTCGGACAAAACAGAGATGCTTGTTCTAGGTCCCAAGAAACAGGCTGACTGTATACAAAACAGGCAGAAACAGGCTAGTACTCTGGTATGAGGCTGACTGTATGTAAAGCAGGTAGAAACAGGCTAGTACTCTGGTATGAGGCTGACAGTATGTAAAGCAGGTGGAAACAGGCTAGTACTCTGGTATGAGGCTGACTGTATGTAAAGCAGGTGGAAACAGGCTAGTACTCTGGTATGAGGCTGACAGTATGTAAAGCAGGTGGAAACAGGCTAGTACTCTGGTATGAGGCTGACTGTATGTAAAGCAGGTGGAAACAGGCTAGTACTCTGGTATGAGGCTGACTACAGCAGGTAGAAACAGGCTAGTACTCTGGTATGAGGCTGACAGTATGTAAAGCAGGTGGAAACAGGCTAGTACTCTGGTATGAGGCTGACAGTAAAGCAGGTGGAAACAGGCTAGTACTCTGGTATGAGGCTGACAGTAAAGCAGGTGGAAACAGGCTAGTACTCTGGTATGAGGCTGACAGTAAAGCAGGTGGAAACAGGCTAGTACTCTGGTATGAGGCTGACAGTAAAGCAGGTGGAAACAGGCTAGTACTCTGGTATGAGGCTGACAGTAAAGCAGGTGGAAACAGGCTAGTACTCTGGTATGAGGCTGACTGTAAAGCAGGTAGAAACAGGCTAGTACTCTGGTATGAGGCTGACAGTAAAGCAGGTGGAAACAGGCTAGTACTCTGGTATGAGGCTGACAGTAAAGCAGGTAGAAACAGGCTAGTACTCTGGTATGAGGCTGACTAAAGCAGGTAGAAACAGGCTAGTACTCTGGTATGAGGCTGACTAAAGCAGGTAGAAACAGGCTAGTACTCTGGTATGAGGCTGACTGTATGTAAAGCAGGTAGAAACAGGCTAGTACTCTGGTATGAGGCTGACTAAAGCAGGTAGAAACAGGCTAGTACTCTGGTATGAGGCTGACTGTATGTAAAGCAGGTAGAAACAGGCTAGTACTCTGGTATGAGGCTGACTGTAAAGCAGGTAGAAACAGGCTAGTACTCTGGTATGAGGCTGACTACAGCAGGTAGAAACAGGCTAGTACTCTGGTATGAGGCTGACTGTATGTAAAGCAGGTAGAAACAGGCTAGTACTCTGGTATGAGGCTGACTGTATGTAAAGCAGGTGGAAACGGGCTAGTACTCTGGTATGAGGCTGACAGCATGTAAAGCAGGTGGAAACAGGCTAGTTCTCTGGTATGAGGCTGACTGTAAAGCATGTAGAAACAGGAAGTAAATGATGAAAAGACTATGGTTGTGTTCCAAACCTCACCCTATCCCCTTCATAGTACACTACCTTGGAGGCCTGGGCAGAAGTAGTGCACTTCTTTGGAGCCCTGGGCAGAAGTAGTGCACTATAGGGAATAGGGGTCCACTTGGAAAGCATCCATTTTGGTCTAGAGAGAGTGTCTGAAGAAACACACACCTGTAGACAGCCAGGAATAAAAGCCAGTTCGATTGCAAAGATGTAATGATAATTTACTTGACTCAGATGATTGGTACCGTACAATAAGCGAGATGATTGATCAACCTATGCTCTACAACATGTTTTCATCAGAATGAGATAACCTTACGCCTATAGGTATGTTTGTATGATAGTTTCCTGTTAGAGACATGAAAACATGCAAAGTATATTATCATGTCAATCATTATGATTCATAAACAAATCATATTCTGCACCTTTGAGACAATTTTCTCCATCAATCAAAAAACAGAATGTCCCATTTGATTCTATTCATCAAAAAACAGAATGTCCCATTTGATTCTATTCATCAAAAAACAGAAAATCCCATTTGATTCAATTCATCAGAATGTGCCATTTGATTCAATTCATCAGAATGTGCCATTTGATTCTATTCATCAGAATGTGCCATTTGATTCTATTCATCAGAATGTGCCATTTGATTCTATTCATCAAAAAACAATGTGCAATTTGATTCTATTCATCAGAATGTGCCATTTGATTCTATTCATCACAATGTGCCATTTGATTCTATTCATCAAAAAACAATGTGCCATTTGATTCTATTCATCAGAATGTGCCATTTGATTCTATTCATCAGAATGTGCCATTTGATTCTATTCATCAGAATGTGCCATTTGATTCTATTCATCAGAATGTGCCATTTGATTCTATTCATCAGAATGTGCCATTTGATTCTATTCATCAGAATGTGCCATTTGATTCTATTCATCAGAATGTGCCATTTGATTCTATTCATCAGAATGTGCCATTTGATTCTATTCATCAGAATGTGCCATTTGATTCTATTCATCAAAAAACATAATGTGCCATTTGATTCTATTCATCAGAATGTGCCATTTGATTCTATTCATCAGAATGTGCCATTTGATTCTATTCATCAAAAAAACATAATGTGCCATTTGATTCTATTCATCAAAAAAACAGAATGTGCCATTTGATTCTATTCATCAAAAAAACAGAATGTGCCATTTGATTCTATTCATCAAAAAAACAAAATGTGCCATTTGATTCAATTCATCAACATGTATTATAAAATGTGTGTTTGGTTCTCCACTTAGTGGTCTGTGATTGGATAGGAAAGGGACATCATCATCTTAAATCCATCAGATCACTGAGCAATCTGTGCAGTTATTGGATCACTGAGTGGATTCCTTTTGATCTCTTCCACACTGTTCAAATGATTGGCCAGCTCCTGGACCACTGATGTCCTTCCCACCTGGTCGTGTCTCCTCTTCTCCATGACCAAGTCCTCTAAACACTGGAACTCCAGCATGTGAGACTGTTTATCTGACATCAGGATCTTTAACCTGTATGGCTGTTTTCCTATCCGGATATCCCCGCCCATTTTGAACTCCCGTTTGCCAAACCTGCACCAAGCAGCAAAGCACTCTGAATTTCTCCAGCTCAACTCTCTGTCTTTAGCTCCTACCTGTTCCATAGCGTTCTGAACCACCATCTCGGCGCTGAGGGCTTTGAATTTATACAGCTCGTTGACTATCCTACATCTCCTTCCCTGGCTGGCGCCTGTCAGGAAGCTGCTCTTTATCTCTGCTCTGTGCAGGTGCACCACCTGGAAGTCACCGACATACACCGCCCAGTGGGGGTACTGCCCCGTGGTTACAAACTCCACCAGGTCACCTGCCTTGCATTTGTGTAGTATATTCTCGGGGGAGTATATTTCCATGCTCGCGGTCTTGACGCTCTTCTCATAAATACATTCCTCCCGGTGGTAAACAGCGCAATCCACCTCGTTGCTCTTGTCGTAGTGTTTCTGTTCCGTACCAGTGTGGTGCTCCTTAGCCGCTCCGTCTACCTTACTGTTTTCACCCTCCTGTTCCTCGTCATCTGTTGAGAAGATATATGACACTCCGATCCGAGGACCCTCCTCAGTGTCCAGCCCGTTGGGGTCCATTGTGGGAACTTCTGCGTAACTTAGATGTGACAGTTTCATTTTATCCACCTGGTTGCCCATGCCCCCTCCCTCGGTAGCTGATAGCGAGGATGTTGACGTTCCTGAAGGACGCTGCCGGGCTGTCCACCTCTTAAAAGCTGAGGATCAGCGCCATCTGTATCCGCCTCTGTACCACACAACCTGGGTAAACTAATGACAACCTCCCAATGGACTCCGATCCATCTGTAGCCGCAGGTCACACCCCCCCCAAAAAAAAAACTAAGTAGTAAGCCTATTCAAATCAACAAGTGCCTTGATGTGGATTGCTGTTGCCTATTCTACGTGCGTAAAGTCAGAACATTTAACTATCATGCACAATACGATTAGATCGATGAATAAGCTACAGGCTCTTCGTGCCCGATGACTAAATGTATGTTATGTCCGTACTCGCTGACAAAGTAGGCTGCATGAATAGTTTCCGTCAACACCACAGAGGCGATAGCAAAGCCTGCGGAGTAACTGTGGATTCGATGGCAGGCAGATCTCGACTTGGCACAGCTACAGCAACAAACAATCTCATTTAAAGCTGTAGTGCGCATTTTCTTTTCATTATCTTTCCCCAACTCCCATAAAGCCATGGGCTAAAAAGTTAGTGCTGGCATGAAATATACAACCCATTCAGCTCATAGGCCTACATTACATTCTACTCCTTGGGAATGAATCAGATTAAATCAATGTGTAAGACTTGACATTACTAATTCAGCAACATTTATTTAATCTATAACCTTGTACATAGCACACTGATTATACAAAGATATTACTAACAATGTTGAGAATGTTTGTGGAAGACGGATTGGTTTTGGTTATAGCTTACACCCTGCTGTTGTCTTCCTTCTACCCGTAACAGCTTGGCCCTCACATCGTCTAGCCTACTAAACTGTTCCTGTCTCACATCGTCTAGCCTACTAAACTGTTCCTTAGTGTCTCACATCGTCTATCCTACTAAACTGTTCCTTAGTGTCTCACATAGTCTAGCCTACTAAACTGTTCCTTACTGTCTCACATCGTCTAGCCTACTAAACTGTTCCTTAGTGTCTCACATAGTCTAGTCTACTAAACTGTTCCTTAGTGTCTCACATAGTCTAGTCTACTAAACTGTTCCTTAGTGTCTCACATAGTCTAGTCTACTAAACTGTTCCTTAGTGTCTCACATAGTCTAGCCTACTAAACTGTTCCTTAGTGTCTCACATAGTCTAGTCTACTAAACTGTTCCTTAGTGTCTCACATAGTCTAGTCTACTAAACTGTTCCTTAGTGTCTCACATAGTCTAGCCTACTAAACTGTTCCTTACTGTCTCACATAGTCTAGCCTACTAAACTGTTCCTTAGTGTCTCACATAGTCTAGTCTACTAAACTGTTCCTTAGTGTCTCACATAGTCTAGTCTACTAAACTGTTCCTTACTGTCTCACATAGTCTAGTCTACTAAACTGTTCCTTAGTGTCTCACATCGTCTATCCTACTAAACTGTTCCTTAGTGTCTCACATCGTCTAGCCTACTAAACTGTTCCTTACTGTCTCACATAGTGTAGTCTACTAAACTGTTCCTTAGTGTCTCACATCGTCTAGCCTACTAAACTGTTCCTTAGTGTCTCACATCGTCTAGCCTACTAAACTGTTCCTTAGTGTCTCACATCGTCTAGCCTACTAAACTGTTCCTTAGTGTCTCACATCGTCTAGCCTACTAAACTGTTCCTGTCTCACATCGTCTAGCCTACTAAACTGTTCCTTAGTGTCTCACATCGTCTAGCCTACTAAACTGTTCCTTAGTGTCTCACATCGTCTAGCCTACTAAACTGTTCCTGTCTCACATCGTCTAGCCTACTAAACTGTTCCTGTCTCACATCGTCTAGCCTACTAAACTGTTCCTTAGTGTCTCACATCGTCTAGCCTACTAAACTGTTCCTTAGTGTCTCACATCGTCTAGCCTACTAAACTGTTCCTTAGTGTCTCACATCGTCTAGCCTACTAAACTGTTCCTTAGTGTCTCACATCGTCTAGTCTACTAAACTGTTCCTTAGTGTCTCACATCGTCTAGCCTACTAAACTGTTCCTTAGTGTCTCACATCGTCTAGTCTACTAAACTGTTCCTTAGTGTCTCACATCGTCTAGTCTACTAAACTGTTCCTTAGTGTCTCACATCGTCTAGCCTACTAAACTGTTCCTTAGTGTCTCACATCGTCTAGTCTGCTAAACTGTTCCTGTCTCACATCGTCTAGCCTACTAAACTGTTCCTGTCTCACATCGTCTAGCCTACTAAACTGTTCCTTAGTGTCTCACATAGTCTAGCCTACTAAACTGTTCCTTACTGTCTCACATAGTCTAGTCTACTAAACTGTTCCTTAGTGTCTCACAAATCTGTCGTTCTGCCCCTGAACAGGCAGTTAACCCACTGTTCCTAGGCCGTCATTGAAAATAAGAATTTGTTCTTAACTGACTTGCCTAGTTAAATAAAGGTAAAATAAAATAAAAACAAAACATGGACAACCCATTTTAAAACACTGTTCAAATTGATGCAACCGCAGAACAAGGCCAAATTCATGAGAAGTTGGAAGTATTAGAAAAAGCTATAAAGGACAATCAAAATCCATTGGACTCCCCAATGACTGAGCAGGAGCTCTATAAGATACTCAGGCCCTTAAATGTAAAAAAAAAGGATGCAGACCTGATGGAATCCGAAATTAGCAAAATGTCAATTGATCTAGATCTGTCAATTTGTACAAAATATATAGAGTACTGCACACACAACAATTACTGAGGTTTACATTTATTTATGCTGAGTAGTTATATCTGGAGTATTTCTCCTGTCTTATCCAGTGTCCTGTGTCCTGTGTGAATTTAAGTATGCTCTCTCTAATTCTCTCTTTCTTTCTCTCTCTCTCTCTTGGAGGACCTGAGCCCTTGGGCTACCTGGCATGATGAGTCCTTGCTGTCCCTAGTCCAACTGGCCGTGCTGCTGCTCCAGTTTCAACTGTTCTGCCTGCGGCTATGGAACCCTGACCTGTTCACCGGACGTGCTACCTGTCCCAGACCTGCTGTTTTCAACTCTCTAGAGACAGCAGGAGAGGTAGAGATACTCTCAATGATCGGCTATGAAAAGCCAACTGACATTTACTCCTGAGGTGCTGACTTACTGCACCCTCGACAACCACTGTGATTATTATTATTTGACCCTGCTGGTCATCTATGAACATTTGAACATCTTGGCCATGTTCTGTTATAATCTCCACCCGGCACAGCCAGAAAAGGACTGGCCACCCCTCATAGCCTGGTTCCTCTCTAGGTTTCTTTCTAGCTTCTGGCATTTCTAGTGCTTCTACACCTGCATTGCTTGCTGTTTGGGGTTTTAGGCTGGGTTTCTGTACAGCACTTTGAGATATCAGCTGATGTAAGAAGGGCTTTATAAATACATTTGATTAATTGATTAACTATATAGACTACTGCACACAGTACAATTACTTAGGTTGAAATATATAGACTACTGTACACAGAGCGAGAGAGAGAAGGAAGGACAAAGAGAGAGAAGGACAAAGAAGAGAGAAGAAGGACAAAGAGAGAGAGAAGGAAGGACAAAGAGAGAGAGAAGGAAGGACAAAGAGAGAGAGAAGGAAGGACAAAGAGAGAGAGAAGGAAGGACAAAGAGAGAGAGAAGGAAGGACAAAGAGAGAGAGAAGGAAGGACAAAGAGAGAGAGAAGGAAGGACAAAGAGAGAGAGAAGGAAGGACAAAGAGAGAGAGAAGGACAAAGAGAGAGAGAAGGACAAAGAGAGAGAGAAGGACAAAGAGAGAGAAGGAAGGACAAAGAGAGAGAGAAGGACAAAGAGAGAGAGAAGGAAGGACAAAGAGAGAGAGAAGGAAGGACAAAGAGAGAGAGAAGGAAGGACAAAGAGAGAGAGAAGGACAAAGAGAGAGAGAAGGAAGGACAAAGAGAGAGAGAAGGAAGGACAAAGAGAGAGAGAAGGAAGGACAAAGAGAGAGAGAAGGAAGGACAAAGAGAGAGAGAAGGAAGGACAAAGAGAGAGAGAAGGAAGGACAAAGAGAGAGAGAAGGAAGGACAAAGAGAGAGAGAAGGAAGGACAAAGAGAGAGAGAAGGAAGGACAAAGAGAGAGAGAAGGAAGGACAAAGAGAGAGAGAAGGAAGGACAAAGAGAGAGAGAAGGAAGGACAAAGAGAGAGAGAAGGAAGGACAAAGAGAGAGAAGGAAGGACAAAGAGAGAGAAGGAAGGACAAAGAGAGAGAGAAGGAAGGACAAAGAGAGAGAGAAGGAAGGACAAAGAGAGAGAGAAGGAAGGACAAAGAGAGAGAGAAGGAAGGACAAAGAGAGAGAGAAGGAAGGACAAAGAGAGAGAGAAGGAAGGACAAAGAGAGAGAGAAGGAAGGACAAAGAGAGAGAAGGAAGGACAAAGAGAGAGAGAAGGAAGGACAAAGAGAGAGAGAAGGAAGGACAAAGAGAAAGAGAAGGAAGGACAAATAGAAAGAAGGAAGGATAAAGAGAGAGAGAAGGAAGGACAAATAGAAAGAAGGAAGGATAAAGAGAAAGAAGGAAGGACAAAGAGAGAGAAGGAAGGACAAAGAGAGAGAAGGACAAAGAGAAAGAAGGAAGGACAAAGAGAGAAAGAAGGAAGGACAAAGAGAGAGAGAAGGAAACACAAAGAGAGAGAAGGAAACACAAAGAGAGAGAAGGACAAAGAGAGAGAAGGAAGGACAAAGAGAGAGAGAAGGAAGGACAAAGAGAGAGAGAAGGAAGGACAAAGAGAGAGAGAAGGAAGGACAAAGAGAGAGAGAAGGAAGGACAAAGAGAGAGAGAAGGAAGGACAAAGAGAGAGAGAAGGAAGGACAAAGAGAGAGAGAAGGAAGGACAAAGAGAGAGAGAAGGAAGGACAAAGAGAGAGAGAAGGAAGGACAAAGAGAGAGAGAAGGAAGGACAAATAGAAAGAAGGAAGGATAAAGAGAGAGAGAAGGAAGGACAAATAGAAAGAAGGAAGGATAAAGAGAAAGAAGGAAGGACAAAGAGAGAGAAGGAAGGACAAAGAGAGAGAAGGACAAAGAGAAAGAAGGAAGGACAAAGAGAGAAAGAAGGAAGGACAAAGAGAGAGAGAAGGAAACACAAAGAGAGAAGGAAGGACAAAGAGAGAGAGAAGGAAGGACAAAGAGAGAGAGAAGGAAGGACAAAGAGAGAGAGAAGGAAGGACAAAGAGAGAGAGAAGGAAGAACAAAGAGAGAGAGAAGGAAGGACAAAGAGAGAGAGAAGGAAGGACAAAGAGAGAGAGAAGGAAGGACAAAGAGAGAGAGAAGGAAGGACAAAGAGAGAGAGAAGGAAGGACAAAGAGAGAGAGAAGGAAGGACAAAAAGAGAGAGAAGGAAGGACAAAGAGAGAGAAGGAAGGACAAAGAGAGAGAAGGAAGGACAAAGAGAGAGAAGGAAGGACAAAGAGAGAGAGAAGGAAGGACAAAGAGAGAGAGAAGGAAGGACAAAGAGAGAGAGAAGGAAGGACAAAGAGAGAGAGAAGGAAGGACAAAGAGAGAGAAGGAAGGACAAAGAGAGAGAAGGACAAAGAGAAAGAAGGAAGGACAAAGAGAGAAAGAAGGAAGGACAAAGAGAGAGAGAAGGAAACACAAAGAGAGAGAAGGAAACACAAAGAGAGAGAAGGAAGGACAAAGAGAGAGAAGGAAGGACAAAGAGAGAGAGAAGGAAGGACAAAGAGAGAGAGAAGGAAGGACAAAGAGAGAGAGAAGGAAGGACAAAGAGAGAGAGAAGGAAGGACAAAGAGAGAGAGAAGGAAAGACAAAGAGAGAGAGAAGGAAGGACAAAGAGAGAGAGAAGGAAGGACAAAGAGAGAGAGAAGGAAGGACAAAGAGAGAGAGAAGGAAGGACAAAGAGAGAGAGAAGGAAGGACAAATAGAAAGAAGGAAGGATAAAGAGAGAGAGAAGGAAGGACAAATAGAAAGAAGGAAGGATAAAGAGAAAGAAGGAAGGACAAAAGAGAGAAGGAAGGACAAAGAGAGAGAAGAACAAAGAGAAAGAAGGAAGGACAAAAGAGAAAGAAGGAAGGACAAAGAGAGAGAGAAGGAAACACAAAGAGAGAAGGAAGGACAAAGAGAGAGAGAAGGAAGGACAAAGAGAGAGAGAAGGAAGGACAAAGAGAGAGAGAAGGAAGGACAAAGAGAGAGAGAAGGAAGAACAAAGAGAGAGAGAAGGAAGGACAAAGAGAGAGAGAAGGAAGGACAAAGAGAGAGAGAAGGAAGGACAAAGAGAGAGAGAAGGAAGGACAAAGATAGAGAGAAGGAAGGACAAAGAGAGAGAGAAGGAAGGACAAAGAGAGAGAGAAGGAAGGACAAAGAGAGAGAGAAGGAAGGACAAAGAGAGAGAGAAGGAAGGACAAAGAGAGAGAGAAGGAAGGACAAAGAGAGAGAGAAGGAAGGACAAAGAGAGAGAGAAGGAAGGACAAAGAGAGAGAGAAGGAAGGACAAAGAGAGAGAGAAGGAAGGACAAAGAGAGAGAGAAGGAAGGACAAAGAGAGAGAGAAGGAAGGACAAAAGAGAGAGAAGGAAGGACAAAGAGAGAGAGAAGGAAGGACAAAAGAGAGAGAAGGAAGGACAAAGAGAGAGAGAAGGAAGGACAAAGAGAGAGAAGGAAGGACAAAGAGAGAGAGAAGGAAGACAAAGAGAGAGAAGGAAGGAAAAGAGAGAGAAGGAAGGACAAAAGAGAGAGAAGGAAGGACAAAGAGAGAGAGAAGGAAGGACAAAGAGAGAGAGAAGGAAGGACAAAGAGAGAGAAGGAAGGACAAAGAGAGAGAGAAGGAAGGACAAAGAGAGAGAGAAGGAAGGACAAAGAGAGAGAGAAGGAAGGACAAAGAGAGAGAGAAGGAAGGACAAAGAGAGAGAGAAGGAAGGACAAAGAGAGAGAGAAGGAAGGACAAAGAGAGAGAGAAGGAAGGACAAAGAGAAAGAGAAGGAAGGACAAAGAGAGAGAGAAGGAAGGACAAAGAGAAAGAGACTTACTAGTCTGAGGCCAAACCACACAACTAACAATATTGGACACTTTCTGGAACACAAAGCCTTCAGTATCTCATCCTGGAATATCCAAGGCCTGAGGTCATCTGCCTTTGACCTAAAGAGCAGGAAACTTGACTTCATCAAAGAAATCAGAAATACAGACAATGTCATCCTACAAAAAACATGGTATAGAGGAGATGGACCCACTGGTTGCCCTCTATGTTACAGAGAGCTGGTAGTCCCATCCACCATACTACCAGGTATGAAATAGGGAAGGGACTCTATGCTAATTTGGTATAGAGCAGACCTAACTCACTCCATTAAATTAATCAAAACAGGAACATTTGGCTAGAAATTCAAAAGGAAATAATCTCAACAGAGAAAAATGTCCTGCTGTGTGCTACCTATATCCCCCCACTAGAATCCCCTATATCCCCCCACTAGAATCCCCATATTTTAATGAAGACAGCTTCTCCATCCTGGAGGGGGAAATCAATCATTTCCAGGCCCAGGGACATGTACTAGTCTGTGGTGACCTAAATGCCAGAACCGGACAAGAACCTGACACCCTCAGCACACAGGGGGACAAACACCTACCTGGAGGTGACAGCATTCCCTCCCACATATGCCCCCTTAGACACAACTATGACAACATAACCAACAAAAACGGGTCACAACTCCTGCAGCTCTGTCGCACGCTGTGTGTGTACATAGTCAATGGTAGGCTTCGAGGGGACTCCTATGGTAGGTACACCTATAGCTCATCTCTTGGCAGTAGTACTGTAGACTACTTTATCCCTGACCTCAACCCAGAGTCTCTCAGAGCGTTCACAGTCAGTCCACTGATGCCCCTATCAGATCACAGCAAAATCACAGTCTACTTGAACAGAGCAATAGTCAATAATGAGGCATCAAAGCCAAATGAACTGAATACTATTAAGAAATGCTGTCGAGGGAAGGTAAGTGGTGTGGAAAACTACCAAAAAACAATTAGACAACAAATCCCTTTCAGACAACTTCCTGGACAAAACATTCCACTGTAATAGTGAAGGTGTAAACCTGGCAGTAGAAAATCTAAACAGTATATTTAACCTCTCAGCTTCCCCATCAAATAAAAAAAGGCCTGTGTGGTTGATGGTATTCTCAATGAAATTATTAAATATACAGACCACACATTCCAATTGGCTATACTTTAACATCATACTCAGCTCTGGCATCTTCACCAATATTTGGAACCAAGGACCGATCACCCCAATCTGCAAAAGTGGAGACCAATTTGACCCCTATAACTACCGTGGGATATGTATCAACAGGAACCTTGGGAAAATCCTAGCAGACTAGTTCATGTCCTCAGTGAAAACAATGTACTGAGCAAATGTCAAATTAGCTTTCTACCAAATTACCATGTGACAGACCACGTATTTACCCTGCACACTCTAATTGACAAAGAAACAAAGGCAAAGTCTTTTCATCCTTTGTTGATATCAAAAAAGCTTTTGACTCGGTGTGGCACGAGGGTCTGCTATACAAATGTGACTCGTTTCAGGAACCTTTGCGTATGTCGTGGGACACCACTTAACAGCCATTTAAACCCTTTGGCAGAAATGCCTTCTGGAACATGTGAACGTTCATGTGCCTTAATAACAAACTTGTATTCCATCTGTAAATACGAATAAAAAGGTTAAAATTACGAGCCACAGGAAAAACAATCAGCAACCTTCACACTAGCCATGATTGGCTGAGATAATGAGTGGGCTGGACATGCCGAGAGAGGAGTTCAGATTGGTCTCCATATAGAAGGCTTCGGCCTATTTGAGCTGGTCAGTCTGTGTTGGTAATCCTGTCAAACGCGGCTTTTTAAAAATGTGTTGTGTAGTGGAGCTGGATAAATGTTGCTCTCCACTTTCCGGAGGATCGAGTTTTGAAATCAGTGGAAATGATAGCTAAAGAGATGAAGAAAACACCACATTTTCAGATATTACTCATTTCCAATTTTGATATAAAGTGGTTTCATTTCAAGCTAAAGTGTAGTGTTAGCTAGCTAGCTGATGTTACGTGTACGTTCTTATTTGTATCTCAGAGCTGTTTGCTTTGCTAGTTAAGGCCTAACGTTAACTATCTGACATTGGAATGTTTTGTCCACGCTTGGATTGCGTCCTACCTGACAGGTCGCTCCTACCAGGTGGCGTGGCGAGAATCTGTCTCCTCACCACGCGCTCTCACCACTGGTGTCCCCCAGGGCTCTGTTCTAGGCCCTCTCCTATTCTCGCTATACACCAAGTCACTTGGCTCTGTCATAACCTCACATGGTCTCTCCTATCATTGCTATTCAGACGACACACAACTAATCTTCTCCTTTCCCCCTTCTGATGACCAGGTGGCGAATCGCATCTCTGCATGTCTGGCAGACATATCAGTGTGGATGACGGATCACCACCTCAAGCTGAACCTCGGCAAGACGGAGCTGCTCTTCCTCAATGGGGAAGGACTGCCCGTTCCATGATCTCGCCATCACGGTTGACAACTCCATTGTGTCCTCCTCCCAGAGCGCTAAGAACCTTGGTGTGATCCTGGACAATACCCTGTCGTTCTCAACCAACATCAAGGCGGTGGCCCGTTCCTGTAGGTTCATGCTCTACAACATCCGCAGAGTACGACCCTGCCTCACACAGGAAGCGGCGCAGGTCCTAATCCAGGCACTTGTCATCTCCCGTCTGGATTACTGCAACTCGCTGTTGGCTGGGCTACCCTGCATGTGCCATTAAACCCTTCAACTCATCCAGAACGCCGCAGCCCGTCTGGTGTTCAACCTTCCCAAGTCTCTCTCACGTCACTCCCCCGCTCCTCCGCTCTCTCCACTGGCTTCCAGTTGAAGCTCGCATCCGCTACAAGACCATGGTGCTTGCCTACGGAGCTGTGAGGGGAACGGCACCTCAGTACTCCAGGCTCTGATCAGGCCCTACACCCAAACAAGGGCACTGCGTTCATCCACCTCTGGCCTGCTCGCCTCCCTACCACTGAGGAAGTACAGCTCCCGCTCAGCCCAGTCAAAACTGTTCGCTGCTCTGGCCCCCAATGGTGGAACAAACTCCTCACGACGCCAGGAGAGTCAATCACCACCTTCCGGAGACACCTGAAACCCCACCTCTTTAAGGAATACCTAGGATAAGTATCCCCCCCCCTTTAAGATTTAGATGCACTATCGTAAAGTGACTGTTCCACTGGATGTCATAAGGTGAATGCACCAATTTGTAAGTCGCTCTGGATAAGAGCGTCTGCTAAATGACTTAAATGTAAATGTAAAATTGAACCTGGTTGGACAGTCACCACTGCCAGCAGATTCATGCAAGGCTTAGTAACGTCACGAGTTGGCACGATGTTCATTGTTGTTTAACTAGGTAACGTTAGCTAACGTTAAATGACGTGTGTGATCTTACATGTTGTTTACCTTGCTATTTTTCATTGTTTACCTTGCTATTTTTCATTGTTTACCTAGCTAGCTAGCTACATGTCTTAACAAAAGACTCCACATTTTTTTTATTTTACCTTTATTTAACTAGGCAAGTCAGTTAAGAACAAATTCTTATTTTCAATGACGACCTACCAAAAGGCAAAAGGCCTCCTGCGGGTTCGGGGGCTGGGATTAAAAAAATATATATATATTGGACAAAATATACATCACGACAAGAGTCACCACAACACTATATAAAAGAGAGACCCAGCATGGTATCAACACAACATCGGCAAAAACAGTTCTGAAATTGTTGCCAGCAGAGCTGGTTAGGCTGTTTTCATGTTATCCAGAGGTAAACCAATCATCTGCCAGCGGTTTGGTTCTGAACGCTCTGAGAGCGAAACGAGATGGGCTAAAGCTTAACCCTCCTGCTGTGTTCCGGTCCAATTGGACCAATTAACACGTTCTCCCTCTAAAATGTGTAGTTCCTTTAATCTGATTGTCATAAGGTTCCATGAATTTGTCCACACAGGTCATCTGAATGGATTATTTCATCTGAACACACAACATCCATTGGGATGATTTCATCTGAACACACAACATCCATTTGGATGATTTGAACACACAACATCCATTTGGATGACACACAACATCCATTGGGATGATTTCATCTGAACACACAACATCCATTGGGATGATTTCATCTGAACACACAACATCCATTGGGATGATTTCATCTGAACACACAACATCCATTTGGATGATTTTCAACCCTTTTTATTCAACTTTTGCACACCTGTGGTGTTCCTGGTCAAAAATGACCGGTCATTAGAAATTAATGGGTGAGACTAATAAAATTGAGTTCAGGCACATGCACATTCACACACTTCCTCTCTCAGACACTCCTCACTTCCCTTCTTGACTTCCATGGCATCCCCCAAGGGAACCTTTCCCTATTAGAATCTTTCCCCCAAGGGAACCTTTCCCTATTAGAATCTTTCCCCCAAGGGAACCTTTCCCTATTAGAGTCTTTCCCCCAAGGGAACCTTTCCCTATTAGAGTCTTTCCCCCAAGGGAACCTTTCCCTATTAGAGTCTTTCCCCCAAGGGAACCTTTCCCTATTAGAGTCTTTCCCCCAAGGGAACCTTTCCCTATTAGAGTCTTTCCCCCAAGGGAACCTTTCCCTATTAGAATCTTTCCCCCAAGGGAACCTTTCCCTATTAGAATCTTTCCCCCAAGGGAACCTTTCCCTATTAGAATCTTTCCCCCAAGGGAACCACACCGGTTGGCATTCACACAAACAATCACAACATTGTTTCAATAATATATAGAACTTGATCCCAATTCATTCTGTGGCAGCACAATGACCAAACAATATACTTATGTGATCTTTGATCATGGCACTGGTGAGGAGGAGAGTCCTTGTTAAACTGACACAAAGTAGTCTGTGATAAATAGCACAACATGTTTCATCTGAGTATTTGTTATAGTCAAAATAATCCATACATTATGCTTTTTTTAAACTCAAAAACTAGTTGTATGAGCTCAGGTCAATGAGGCCCACAGGCCATAAATAGCATGAGTATGAGCTCAGGTCAATGAGGCCCACAGGCCATAAATAGCATGAGTATGAGCTCAGGTCAATGAGGCCCACAGGCCCATGAGTATGAGCTCAGGTCATGAGGCCCACAGGCCATAAATAGCATGAGTATGAGCTCAGGTCAATGAGGCCCACAGGCCATAAATAGCATGAGTATGAGCTCAGGTCAATGAGGCCCACAGGCCATAAATAGCATGAGTATGAGCTCAGGTCAATGAGGCCCACAGGCCATAAATAGCATGAGTATGAGCTCAGGTCAATGAGGCCCACAGGCCATAAATAGCATGAGTATGAGCTCAGGTCAATGAGGCCCACAGGCCATAAATAGCATGAGTATGAGCTCAGGTCAATGAGGCCCACAGGCCATAAATAGCTAATAGAAGTTCAAAACGTGTCATGTTCACAATGTTGTGTTAGATATTTTTAGCAATTTAAGTTTAATATATGTATTATTATGGATTTATAATCAGCTATAATGGGGCGGTCATTTTGGACCGGGAACACAGAATTAATTAACATGAAACGAACACAACCGGAGGGTTAAGAGGGTGTGAACGATGCTGAACGGGAGGAGACAAAGAGGAGCTCTTCACTCAGTACCAAAACATTCAAGGGCCATTTTCTCAAAAGTGGAGTTACAAGTTGATCAACTTTCAAAGCAGAATTACTTTCCCATTGTTCCTCAAATGCAGTGTATGAAATACCATTTTGTAGCTCTGAATCTCTACTTTTATCCAATGTTAATAAAAACACAATTTTGAATTTTGCTACATAAGACCGATTTGAGCTGGTCAATCATAAATTGACGGAAAGTGGTGTTGGGGGGAAACATACAACATTAAATAATCCATGAACACAAACAACAAGTGGGTGGTTAAAACTGGCAAAACATATATATATTTCCAATCTGAAGTCAAATGTCTACTGTTTTTCTGTATTTGCTGATGATCTGGTACTTCTGTCACCAACCAAGGAGGGCCTACAACAGCACCTAGATCTGTTCCCAACCAAGGAGGGCCTACAACAGCACCTAGATCTGTTCCCAACCAAGGAGGGCCTACAACAGCACCTAGATCTGTTCCCAACCAAGGAGGGCCTACAACAGCACCTAGATCTGTTCCCAACCAAGGAGGGCCTACAACAGCACCTAGATCTGTTCCCAACCAAGGAGGGCCTACAACAGCACCTAGATCTTATGCACAGATTCTGTCAGACCTGGGCCCTGACAGTAAATCTCAGTAAGACCAAAATAATGGTGTTCCAAAAAAGGTCCAGTCTCCAGGACCACAAATACAAATTCCATCTAGACACCGTTGCCCTAAAGCACACAAAAAAATGATACATACCTCAGCCTAAACATCAGCGCCACAGGTAACTTCCACAAAGCTGTGAACATGCTGAGAGACAAGGCAAGAAGGGCATTCTATGCCATCAAAGGGGACATCAAATTCGACAAACCAATTAGGATTTGGCTATAAATACTTGAATCAGTTATAGAACCCATTGCCCTTTATGGCTGTGAGGTCTGGGTTCCGCTCACCAACCAATAATTCACAAAATGGGACAAACATCAAATTGAGACTGCATGCATAATTCTGCAAAAATATCCTCAGTGTACAACGTGGAACACCAAATAATGCATGCAGAGCAGAATTAGGCCGATACCCACTAATTATCAAAATCCAGAAAAGAGCTGTTAAATTGTACAAACACCTAAAAGGAAGTGATTCCCAAAGCCATCACCTACAAAGCCATCACCTACAGAGAGATGAACCTGGAGAAGAGTCCCCAAACACAAACACACCCTACAGAGCCCCAGGACAGCAACACAATTAGACCCAACCAAATCATGAGAAAACAAAAAGATAATTATTTCCAATGTGTCAAGTAATAAACAAAAAAACACAGAAAACTAGAATGCTATTTGGCCCTAAACAGAGAGTACACAGCAGAATACCTGACCACTGTGACTGACCCTAAACAGAGAGTACACAGTGGCAGAATACCTGACCACTGTGACTGACCCAAATTTATGGAAACATTGACTACGTACAGACTCAATGAGCACAGCCTTGCTATTGAGAAAGGCAGCAGATACCTGAAGACACTATGTGCACACTGCCCACAAAATGAGTTTATGGCCAAAAGACCATATTAGAGAGACATATTTCCCTCAGATTACATAGACTCAAAAATAATTTTAAAACACATCTTGATAAACTCCCATATCTACTGGGTGAAAAAGGTACCATCACAGCAGCAAGGCAGACCTGTTGCCTCAAGAAAAGGGCAACCAGAAGACCATTGGCATATTTATGTTTATTTAATTTCCCTTTTGCTTTAACACATGCCACACAAAATGATTTAAAAACTGTTAATTTGCTGCACTTTTTCCTAACCTCCTGCCAAATACATAAAATGACATGTAAAATGTTTACTGTTAATTTGTAGTTTATTTCAGACTTTAATATTTACATCCAACAGATTACATAGACCCAAAAATAATTTAAAAACAAATCCAACATCTTGATAAAATGACATTTAAAATGTTTACTGTTAATTTGTATGGTTTAAACTTTAACATTTGTGTACCATCATAAAAGACATTTAAAAGCTGTTAAGATGGTTTATTTCACTTTTGACTTTAACTATTTGTACATGCAACACTGTATATATAATAAAATGACATTTAAAATGTGTTAAGATGGTTTACAAACTTTAAACATTTGTAAATTCAACACTGTATATATACATAAAATGACATTTAAAATGTTTATTTAATTTGTTGGTTTATTTCCTTTTGTACTTTAACTATTTGTACATCGTTACAACACTGTATATATACATAAAATGACATTTAAAATGTTTACTGTTAATTTGTATGGTTTATTTCACTTTTGTTTATTACCTATTTCACTTTGGCAATATCAACATATTTTTCTCATGCCAATAAATCCCTTTGAATTGAAACGTGTACCACCATCAGGGCTACCAGCAGGGCTACAGTACCAGCAGGGCTACAGTACCAGCAGGGCTACAGTACCAGCAGGGCTACAGTACTAGCAGGGCTACAGTACCAGCAGGGCTACAGTACTAGCAGTGTGTTGGAGGATACGCTGGCATGCCCCGGGGTGACAAGCTATTTCAGGATGATTGGTAGATGTGCCTGTCTCTCCTCCGCTGACGACACAGCCTGCCTGTCTAACGTCCTCATCCACAGCCTGTCTCCCCTCCGCTGATTACACAGCCTGCCTGTCTAACGTCCTCATCCACAGCCTGTCTCTCCTCCGCTGATGACACAGCCTGCCTGTCTAACGTCCTCATCCACAGCCTGTCTCCCCTCCGCTGATTACACAGCCTGCCTGTCTAACGTCCTCATCCACAGCCTGTCTCCCCTCCGCTGATTACCCAGCCTGCCTGTCTATCGTTCTTAGGTGACATGACCCACTTCCTGCCCTCTCTGCCCCCTGGTGTATTGTGCTTCCTGGTAATTACTGTGGCTGGGAGAGCTAGTGGCCAATCAGACAGCCTAATGGAGCGAGGATAAGGCACAGGCTGGTGGAGGACCGAATGCATTCAACCAGACAGCACAGGTTACAATAAATTACACCAGGAACCATTTGTGGTAGCTGGGACAGGGGTGGTGAATAAGGCAGCCTGGTGGAGGGAGACAGCCTGGTGGAGGGAGACAGCCTGGTGGAGGGAGACAGCCTGGTGGAGGGAGGCCGCCTGGTGGTGGAGGGAGACCGCCTGGTGGAGGGAGACCGCCTGGTGGAGGGAGACAGCCTGCTGGAGGGAGACAGCCTGGTGGAGGGAGACAGCCTGGTGGAGGGAGACAGCCTGGTGGAGGGAGACAGCCTGGTGGAGGGAGACAGCCTGGTGGAGGGAGACAGCCTGGTGGAGGGAGACAGCCTGGTGGAGGGAGACAGCCTGGTGGAGGGAGGCAGCCTGGTGGAGGGAGACAGACTGGTGGAGGGAGACAGACTGGTGGAGGGAGACAGCCTGGTGGAGGTAGACAGCCTGGTGGAGGGAGACAGCCTGGTGGAGGGAGACAGCCTGGTGGAGGGAGACAGCCTGGTGGAGGGAGACAGCCTGGTGGAGGGAGACAGCCTGGTGGAGGGAGACAGCCTGGTGGAGGGAGACAGTCTGGTGGAGGGAGACAGTCTGGTGGAGGGAGACAGTCTGGTGGAGGGAGAAGCCTGGTGGAGGGAGAAGCCTGGTGGAGGGAGAAGCCTGGTGGAGGGAGAAGCCTGGTGGAGGGAGACAGCCTGGTGGAGGGAGACAGCCTGGTGGAGGGAGACAGACTGGTGGAGGGAGACAGTCTGGTGGAGGGAGACAGTCTGGTGGAGGGAGACAGCCTGGTGAATAAGGCAGCCTGGTGAATGAGGGAGACCGCCTGGTGGAGGGAGACCGCCTGGTGGAGGGAGACAGCCTGGTGGAGGGAGACAGCCTGGTGGAGGGAGACAGCCTGGTGGAGGGAGGCAGCCTGGTGGAGGGAGACAGCCTGGTGGAGGGAGACAGTCTGGTGGAGGGAGACAGTCTGGTGGAGGGAGACAGTCTGGTGGAGGGAGACAGCCTGGTGGAGGGAGACCGCCTGGTGGAGTGAGACCGTCTGGTGGAGGGAGACAGTCTGGTGGAGGGAGACAGTCTGGTGGAGGGAGACAGTCTGGTGGAGGGAGACAGCCTGGAAGGAGACAGTCTGGTGGAGGGAGACAGTCTGGTGGAGGGAGACAGTCTGGTGGAGGGAGACAGTCTGGTGGAGGGAGACAGTCTGGTGGAGGGAGACAGTCTGGTGGAGGGAGACAGTCTGGTGGAGGGAGACAGCCCCCGGCCTAACCCTACTTGATTCCAAAGTCAAATGTCTGCTGTTTGCTGATGATCTGGTGCTTCTGTCACCAACCAAGGAGGGCCTACAGCAGCACCTAGATCTTATGCACAGATTCTGTCAGACCTAGGCCCTGACAGTAAATCTCAGTAAGTCCAAAATAATGGTGTTCCAAAAAAGGTCCAGTCACCAGGACCACAAATACAAATTCCATCTAGACACTGTTGCCCTAGAGCACACAAAAAACTATACATACCTTATACACGCCTAAACATCAGCGCCACAGGTAACTTCCACAAAGCTGTGAACGATCTGAGAGACCAGGCAAGAAGGGCATTCTATGCCATCAAAAGGAACATAAATTTCAACATACCAATTAGGATTTGGCTAAAAATACTTGAATCAGTCATAAAGCCCATTGCCATTTATGGTTGTGAGGTCTGGGGTCCGCTCACCAACCAAGACTTGTTGGTCTTGTGGTCTTTCTGTAGCTCAGTTGGTAGAGCATGGCGCTTGTAACGCCAGGGTAGTGGGTTCGATCCCCGGGACCACCCATACGTAGAATGTATGCACACATGACTGTAAGTCGCTTTGGATAAAAGCGTCTGCTAAATGGCATATATTATTATTATATATAAGACTTCACAAAATGGGACAAACACCAAATTGAGACTCTGCATGCAGAATTCTGCAAAATATCCTCCATGTACAACGTAGAACACCAAATAATGCAGAGCAGAATTAGGCCGATACCCACTAATTATCAAAATCCAGAAAAGAGCCGTTAAATTACAACCACCTAAAAGGAAGCGATTCCCAAACCTTCCATAACAAAGCCATCACCTACAGAGAGATGAACCTGGAGAAGAGTCCCCTAAGCAAGCTGGTCCTGGGGCTCTGTTCACAAACACAAACACACCCTACAGAGCCCCAGGACTGCAGCACAATTAGACCCAACCAAATCATGAGAAAACAAAAAGATAATTACTTAACACATTGGAAAAAATTAACAAAAAAACAGAGGAAACTAGAATGCTATTTGTCCCTACAAAGAGAGTACACAGCGGCAGAATACCTGACCACTGTGACTGACCCAAAATTAAGGAAAGCTTTGACTGTGTACAGACTCAGTGAGCATAGCCTTGCTATTGAGAAAGGCCGCCGTAGGCAGACATGGCTCTCAAGAGAAGACAGGCTATGTGCTCACTGCCCACAAAATGAGGTGGAAACTGAGCTGCACTTCCTATCCTCCTGCCCAATGTATGACCATATTCGAGAGACATATTTCCCTCAGATTACATAGATCCAAAGAATTCGAAAACAAATCAAATTTGGATAAACTCCCATATCTACTGGGTGAAATTCCAGTGTGCCATCACAGCAGCAAGATTTGTGACCTGTTGCCACGAGAAAAGGGCAACCAGTGAAGAACAAACACCATTGTAAATTACAACCCATATTTATGCTTATTCATTTTATCTTGTGTCCTTTAACTATTTGTACATTGTATATATATATATATGACATTTGTAATGTCTTTATTGTTTTGAAACTTCTGTATGTGTAATGTTTACTGTTCATTTTGATTGTTTATTTCACTTTATATATTCACTTTATCTACCTCACTTGCTTTGGCAATGTTAACACATGTTTCCCATGCCAATAAAGCCCTTGAATTGAATTGACATCCTGGTGGAGGGAGACAGCCTGGGGTGAAAACCTATTTACCATAGACACCACACAAGCACTGGAACAGCAAATGACAACACAACAGAAACCATTTGTGGGTCCTGGGACTGGCATGGCAGGAGGCACCAAGCAGTGCAGGATACAACGACACCACAGCAACTAGCACAGCTACAACTAAAGTGATTACCCATCTTACACATGGCAGAAGAATATATGAAGGCAGAAAAAAGACAAAGGAGATGGACTGTATATGACAGAATTTAGTTACAGTTGAAGTCAGAAGTTTACATACACTTAGGTTGGAGTCATTAAAACTAGTTTACATACACGAAGTTTACAGTTTACACTTAGGTTGGAGTCATTCAGTTTAAAAACTAGTCATTTAGTTTACATACACTTAGGTTGGAGTCATTAAAACTAGTTTACATACACTTAGGTTGAGTCATTAAAACTAGTTTACATACACTTAGGTTGTAGTCATTAAAACTAGTTTACATCCACTTAGGCTGGAGTCATTAGAACTAGTTTAATTACACTTAGGCTGGAGTCATTAAAACTAGTTTACATACACTTAGGTTGGAGTCATTAAAACTAGTTTACATACACTTAGGCTGGAGTCATTAAAACTAGTTTACATACACTTAGGTTGGAGTCATTAAAACTAGTTTACATACACTTAGGTTGGAGTCATTAAAACTAGTTTACATACAGTCATTAAAACTAGTTTACATACACTTAGGTTGGAGTCATTAAAACTAGTTTACATACACTTAGGTTGGAGTCATTAAAACTAGTTTACATACACTTAGGTTGGAGTCATTAAAACTAGTTTACATACACTTAGGTTGGAGTCATTAAAACTAGTTTACATACACTTAGGCTGGAGTCATTAAAACTCGTTTTTCAACCACTCAACAAATGTCTTGTGAACTAACTATAGATTTGGCAAGTCAGTTAGGACATCTACTTTGTGCATGACAAGTAATTTTTCCAACAATTGTTTACAGACAGATTATTTCATTGTATCATAATTCCAGTGTGTTTTACATAGACTAAGTCGACTGTGCCTTTAAACAGCTTGGAAAATTCTAGAAAATGTCATGGCTTTAGGAGCTTCTGATAAGCTAATTGACATCGTTTGAGTCAATTGGAGGTGTACCTGTGGATGTATTTCAAGGCCTACCTTAAAACTCTGTGCCTTTCTCATGTCAAGCCATCATGAGAAAATCAAAAGAAATCAGCCAAGACCTCAGAAAAAAAATGGTAGACCTCCACAAGTCTGGTTCATCCTTTGGAGCAATTTCCAAACACCTGAAGGTACCACGTTCATCTGTACAAACAATAGTACACAAGTATAAACACCATGGGACCACGCAGCCGTCATACCACTCAGGAAGGAGACGCGTTCTGTCTCCTAGAGATGAATGTACTATGGTGCAAAAAGTGCAAATCAGTCCCAGAACAGCAGCAAAGGACCTTGTGAAGATGCTGGAGGAAACTGGTACACATGGGGACAAAGATCGTACTTTTTGGCGAAATGTCTTCTGGACTGATGAAACAAAAATATAATTGTTTGGCCATAATGACCATCGTTATGTTTGGAGGAAAAAGGGGGAGGCTTGCAAGCCGAAGAACACCATCCCAACAGTGAAGCACGGGGGTGGCAGCATCATGTTGTGGGGGTGCTTTGCTGCAGGAGGGACTGGTGCACTTCACAAAATAGATGGCATCATGAGGGAGGAAAAGTATGTGGATATATTGAAGTAACATCTCAAGACATCAGTTAAAGCTTGGTCGGAAATGGTTCTTCTAAATGGTCAATAACCCCAAGCATACTTACAAATTGGTGACAAAATGGCTTAAGCACAACAGCACAACAAAGTCAAGGTATTGGAGTGGCCATCACAAAGCCCTGACCTCAATCCCCTCGAAAATGTGTGGGCAGAACTGAAAAAGTGTGTGTGAGCAAGGAGGCCTACAAACCTGACTCAGTTACACCAGCTCTGCCAGGAGGAATGGGCCAAAATTCACCCAACTTATTGTGGGAAGCTTGTGGAAGGCTACCCGGAACGTTTGACCCAAGTTAAACAATTTAAAGGCAATGCTACCAAATACTATGATGAAATAAATAAAAGCTGAAATAAATCATTCTCTCTACTATTATTCTGACATTTCACATTCTTAAATTAAAGTGGTGATCCCAATTGACCTAAAACAGGGAATTTTTACTAGGATTAAATGTCAGGAATTGTGAAAAACAGAGTTTAAATGTATTTGGCTAAGGTGTGTGTAAACTTCTGACTTCAAGTGTATATAGACAGATACACATACATACCACAAACACATTAGTTGGGGGGGTATTATTTTATTGTAACATACAGTATTGATATTTACATTGAATAATAACATCCCAGGTGGTGAACAAGATGCCAGGAGGAATGCCTCATTTTGTTCCCACTTCATTACACACATTCTTTGTATATCGTTTAATTTGACATTTTTGTGACTGTCCCATCGAACAAGCTACAACAAAGATTCCTAAAATGCAAGGTTGGCATTAAATAAAACAATTGGTAAATAATGGTAACTATTGGTAACTCTAACGCTGTGATGGAGGTTAGGAGGGTGGATGTTCTGGTCTACCCAGGGATCTACCCAGGGATGGCTCTAGCATTTTGAAGACCCTAAACGAGATTTGGTTGCAGGCAAAACATTTTGGTGCCACCCCCCTCCTCCGCTCCCGACGGTGGAGAGAATTTTGTGTGTAGAATTTTCTTCAATTCTACACATTTTGCCATGACTTACACTTCTGGGTATTTCAAGGGTTTTTCTTTATTTTTACTATTTTCTACATTGTAGAATAATAATGAAAACATCAAAACCATGAAATAACACATTTGGAATCATTAGTAACCAAAAAAGTGTCAAACAAATCAAATAGCCACCCTTTGCCTTCATGACAGCTTTGCACATGCTTGGCATTCTCTCAACCAGCTCCACGAGGTAGTCACCTGGAATGTAGTTCAATTGACAGGTTAATTTGTGGAATTTGTTTCCTTCTTAATGCATTTGAGCCAATCAGTGTGTTGTGACAAGGTAGGGGGAGTATACAGAAGATAGCCCTATTTGGTAACAGACCAAGTCCATATTATGGCAAAACAGCTCAAATAAGCAAAGAGAAACGTCAGTCCATCATTACCTTAAGACATGAAGGTCAGTCCATCATTACCTTAAGACATGAAGGTCAGTCCATCATTACCTTAAGACATGAAGGTCAGTCCATCATTACTTTAAGACATGAAGGTCAGTCCATCATTACCTTAAGACATGAAGGTCAGTCCATCATTACCTTAAGACATGAAGGTCAGTCCATCATTACCTTAAGACATGAAGGTCAGTCCATCATTACCTTAAGACATGAAGGTCAGTCCATCATTACCTTAAGACATGAAGGTCAGTCCATCATTACCTTAAGACATGAAGGTCAGTCCATCATTACCTTAAGACATGAAGGTCAGTCCATCATTACCTTAAGACATGAAGGTCAGTCCATCATTACTTTAAGACATGAAGGTCAGTCCATCATTACCTTAAGACATGAAGGTCAGTCCATCATTACCTTAAGACATGAAGGTCAGTCCATCATTACCTTAAGACATGAAGGTCAGTCCATCATTACCTTAAGACATGAAGGTCAGTCCATCATTACCTTAAGACATGAAGGTCAGTCAATACAGAACATTTCAAGGACTTTGAAAGTTTCTTCAAGTGCAGTCGCAAAAACCATCAAGCGCAATGATTACACTGGCGCTCATGAGGACCGCCACAGGAAAGGAGGACCCATAGTTACCTCTGCTGCAGAGGATAAGTTCATTAGAGTTACCAGCCTCAGAAACTGATTGAATCTGTCCTTCATTATCGAATTGCTGCAAAGAAACCACTACTAAAGGACACCAATAATAAGAAGAGACTTGCTTGGGCCAAAAAACATGAGCAATGAACATTAGACCGATTGAAATTTGTCCTTTGTTCTGGTGTCCAAATTTGAGATTTTTGGTTCCAACCGCCGTGTCTTTGTGAGACGAGGTGTGGCTGAGATGTTTGGTTCCAACCGCCATGTCTTTGTGAGACGAGGTGTGGCTGAGATGTTTGGTTCCAACCGCCGTGTCTTTGTGAGACGAGGTGTGGCTGAGATGTTTGGTTCCAACCGCCGTGTCTTTGTGAGACGAGGTGTGGCTGAGATGTTTGGTTCCAACCGCCGTGTCTTTGTGAGACGAGGTGTGGCTGAGATGTTTGGTTCCAACCGCCGTGTCTTTGTGAGACGAGGTGTGGCTGAGATGTTTGGTTCCAACCGCCGTGTCTTTGTGAGACGAGGTGTGGCTGAACAGATGACACTTTTTTTGGTTACTACATGATTCCATATTTGTTATTTCACAGTTTTGCTATTATTCTACAATGTTGAAAATAGTACAAATAAAGACAAACTCTTGAATGAGTAGATGTTGTAAAACTTTTGACCGGTAGTGTATGCCATGTTAATGATATCTGAGTGAGAGTGACTAACAAAATCAATGGGGGGGGGGGGGGGGCCCTGGAAGTCAGGGCCTCTGGACACATGCCCTGCGTGCCTGGTCGATATTTGACCATAACTTACCAATCTAACAGTTGTTAGCGGACAAGGCTAATTGAGTGACTGTCAGTGACTGACATAAGAGAAAAACTGCTGATGCACAACCACATGTCCAACTTGCACCTGGTGTTACTATTCTTACTCTCCGTGAGTTGCCTGGAGCCGGCCCTGGGTCTAACAGACAGATAGGGGTCTGATAGATCAATCCATCCATAGGAGACTAGTTATGAAGGGTAGGGGTCAATAATAGATCAATCCATCGATAGGAGACTAGTTATGAAGGGTTTAGGTATAGGTTAGGTATTGGGTAGGTTGATGAGGTGATGGTGTAACACACACAATGGTCTCTACACACTCATCATCATCATCATCATCAACAACGATAAACAACCACTATGGGGTGGAAATGGGAGACTGAACCCTTCCATGCTAATAAAACAACCATTATGGGATGGAAATGGGAGACTGAACCCTTCCATTCTAATAAAACAACCATTATGGGATGGAAATGTGAGACTGAACCCTTCCATACTAATAAAACAACCATTATGGGATGGAAATGGGAGACTGAACCCTTCCATGCTAATAAAACAACCATTATGGGATGGAAATGGGAGACTGAACCCTTCCATGCTAATAAAACAACCATTATGGGATGGAAATGGGAGACTGAACCCTTCCATGCTAATAAAACAACCATTATGGGGTGGAAATGGGAGACTGAACCCTTCCATGCTAATAAAACAACCATTATGGGATGGAAATGGGAGACTGAACCCTTCCATGCTAATAAAACAACCATTATGGGATGGAAATGGGAGACTGAACCCTTCCATGCTAATAAAACAACCATTATGGGATGGAAATGGGAGACTGAACCCTTCCATGCTAATAAAACAACCATTATGGGATGGAAATGTGAGACTGAACCCTTCCATACTAATAAAACAACCATTATGGGATGGAAATGGGAGACTGAACCCTTCCATGCTAATAAAACAACCATTATGGGATGGAAATGGGAGACTGAACCCTTCCATGCTAATAAAACAACCATTATGGGATGGAAATGGGAGACTGAACCCTTCCATGCTAATAAAACAACCATATTATGGGATGGAAATGGGAGACTGAACCCTTCCATGCTAATAAAACAACCATTATGGGATGGAAATGGGAGACTGAACCCTTCCATGCTAATAAAACAACCATTATGGGATGGAAATGGGAGACTGAACCCTTCCATGCTAATAAAACAACCATTATGGGATGGAAATGGGAGACTGAACCCTTCCATGCTAATAAAACAACCATATTATGGGATGGAAATGGGAGACTGAACCCTTCCATGCTAATAAAACAACCATATTATGGGATGGAAATGGGAGACTGAACCCTTCCATGCTAATAAAACAACCATTATGGGGTGGAAATGGGAGACTGAACCCTTCCATGCAGATAAAACAACCATTATGGGATGGAAATGGGAGACTGAACCCTTCCATGCTAATAAAACAACCATTATGGGATGGAAATGGGAGACTGAACCCTTCCATGCTAATAAAACAACCATTATGGGATGGAAATGGGAGACTGAACCCTTCCATACTAATAAAACAACCATTATGGGATGGAAATGGGAGACTGAACCCTTCCATGCTAATAAAAAGGAAAAGAGAGCACGGATGAATCACTGAGTGTACTGCTGAGTGTACTACTACTGAGTGTACTACTACTGAGTGTACTACTGAGTGTACTACTGCTGAGTGTACTACAGAGTGTACTACTACTGAGTGTACTACTGCTGAGTGTACTACTGAGTGTACTACTACTGAGTGTACTACTACTGAGTGTACTACTACTGAGTGTACTGCTGAGTGTACTAGTGAGTGTACTAGTGAGTGTACTGCTTAGTGTACTACTGAGTGTACTGCTTGGTGTACTACTGAGTGTACTGCTGAGTGTACTACTGAGTGTACTGCTGAGTGTACTACTGAGTGTATGATGAGTGTCCTACTACTGGGTGTACTGCTGAGTGTACTACTACTGAGTGTACTGCGGAGTGTACTACTACTGAGTGTACTACTGCTGAGTGTACTACTGAGTGTACTGCTGAGTGTACTGCTGAGTGTACTACTACTGAGTTAACTGCTGAGTGTACTACTGAGTGTACTGCTGAGTGTACTGCTAAGTGTACTGCTGAGGCTACTACTACTGAGTGTACTGCTGAGTGTACTACTACTGAGTGTACTGCTGAGTGTACTAGTGAGTGTACTACTGAGTGTACTGCTTAGTGTACTACTGAGTGTACTACTGAGTGTACTGCTTAGTGTACTACTGAGTGTAATGCTGAGTGTACTACTGAGTGTACTACTGAGTGTACTGCTGAGTGTACTACTGAGTGTACTGCTGAGTGTACTACTGAGTGTATGATGAGTGTACTACTACTGGGTGTACTGCTGAGTGTACTACTACTGAGTGTACTGCTGAGGGTACTACTACTGAGTGTACTACTACTGAGTGTACTACTGAGTGTACTACTACTGAGTGTACTACTGAGTGTACTACTACTGAGTGTACTGCTGAGGGTACTACTACTGAGTGTACTGCTGAGTGTACTACTGAGTGTATGCTGAGGGTACTACTACTGAGTGTACTACTACTGAGTGTACTGCTGAGTGTACTACTACTGAGTGTACTACTGCTGAGTGTACTACTGAGTGTACTACTACTGAGTGTACTACTGAGTGTATGCTGAGGGTACTACTACTGAGTGTACTGCTGAGTGTACTACTGAGTGTACTGCTGAGTGTACTACTGAGTGTACTGAGTGTACTGAGTGTACTACTGAGTGTACTGAGTGTGAGTGTACTACTGAGTGTACTACCTGAGTGTACTGCTGAGTGTACTGCTGAGGCTACTACATTTTATCATGAAAGCAACAACACGTTAATGACAAAGTATTTTCTGAAATATTTAGTGCAGTGGTATCATGCAGGGTTGGGTTGGTTCAGATACATAGGACAATATGAGGAAGAGGAGGACTGGGGTTGGTTCTGATCACTGAGGACAATACGAGGAAGAGGAGGGGTTGGGTTGGTTCTGATCATAGGACAATATGAGGAAGAGGAGGAGGGGTTGGTTCTGATCATAGCACAATATGAGGAAGAGGAGGAGGGGTTGGTTCTGATCATAGGACAATACGAGGAAGAGGAGGGGTTGGGTTGGTTCTGATCATAGGACAATGATGAGGAAGAGGAGGTACTGCTGAGGGTTGGTTCTGATCATAGGACAATATGAGGAAGAGGAGGGGTTGGGTTGGTTCTGATCATAGGACAATATGAGGAAGAGGAGGGATTGGTTCTGATCATAGGACTGGGTTGGTGTGAATGAGGAAAATACTGAGTGAAGTCAACATATAGGACAATATCAGATCATAGGAGGGAAGAGGAGGAGGGGTTGGTTCTGATCATAGGACAATATGAGGAAGAGGAGGAGGGGTTGGTTCTGATCATAGGACAATATGAGGAAGAGGAGGAGGGGTTGGTTCTGATCATAGGACAATATGAGGAAGAGGAGGGGTTGGGTTGGTTCTGATCATAGGACAATACGAGGAAGAGGAGGGGTTGGGTTGGTTCTGATCATAGGATAATACGAGGAAGAGGGGTTGGTTCTGATCATAGGACAATATGAGGAAGAGGAGGGGTTGGGTTGGTTCTGATCATAGGACAATATGAGGAAGAGGAGGAAGAGGAGGGGTTGGTTCTGATCATAGGACAATATGAGGAAGAGGAGGGGTTGGGTTGGTTCTGATCATAGGACAATACGAGGAAGAGGAGGGGTTGGGTTGGTTCTGATCATAGGATAATACGAGGAAGAGGGGTTGGTTCTGATCATAGGACAATATGAGGAAGAGGAGGGGTTGGGTTGGTTCTGATCATAGGACAATATGAGGAAGAGGAGGAGGGGTTGGTTCTGATCATAGGACAATATGAGGAAGAGGAGGGGTTGGTTCTGATCATAGGACAATATGAGGAAGAGGAGGGTTGGGGGTTGGGTTGGTTCTGATCATAGGACAATAGGAGGAAGAGGAGGGGTTGGGTTGGTTCTGATCATAGGACAATATGAGGAAGAGGAGGAGGGGTTGGTTCTGATCATAGGACAATATGAGGAAGAGGAGGGGTTCTGTTGGTTCTGATCATTGGACAAAACGAGGAAGAGGAGGGGTTGGATTGGGTTGGTTCTGATCATAGGACAATATGAGGAAGAGGAGGAGGGGTTGGTTCTGATCATAGGACAATATGAGGAAGAGGAGGAGGAGGGGTTGGTTCTGATCATAGGACAATATGAGGAAGAGGAGGAGGAGGGGTTGGTTCTGATCATAGGACAATATGAGGAAGAGGGAAAGTCCATCAGAAACATGTACTTAAGGTGGCAAAACACTTTGGTCTTTCTGCAGGGCTGAGATGTGGAGGGGTCTATAAGGTCTGGTCTTTCTGGAGGGCTGAGATGTGGATGGGGTCTATAAGGTCTGGTCTTTCTGCAGGGCTGAGATGTGGAGGGGTCTATAAGGTCTGGTCTTTCTGCAGGGCTGAGATGTGGAGAGGTGGAGGGGTCTATAAGGTCTGGTCTTTCTGCAGGGCTGAGAGGTGGAGGGGCCTATAAGGTCTGGTCTTTCTGCAGGGCTGAGAGGTGGAGGGGTCTATAAGGTCTGGTCTTTCTGCAGGGCTGAGATGTGGAGGGGTCTATAAGGTCTGGTCTTTCTGCAGGGCTGAGATGTGGAGAGGTGGAGGGGTCTATAAGGTCTGGTCTTTCTGCAGGGCTGAGAGGTGGAGGGGCCTATAAGGTCTGGTCTTTCTGCAGGGCTGAGAGGTGGAGGGGCCTATAAGGTCTGGTCTTTCTGCAGGGCTGAGAGGTGGAGGGGTCTATAAGGTCTGGTCTTTCTGCAGGGCTGAGAGGTGGAGGGGTCTATAAGGTCTGGTCTTTCTGCAGGGCTGAGAGGTGGAGGGGTCTATAAGGTCTGGTCTTTCTGCAGGGCTGAGAGGTGGAGGGGTCTATAAGGTCTGGTCTTTCTGCAGGGCTGAGAGGTGGAGGGGTCTATAAGGTCTGGTCTTTCTGCAGGGCTGAGAGGTGGAGGGGTCTATAAGGTCTGGTCTTTCTGCAGGGCTGAGATGTGGAGGGGTCTATAAGGTCTGGTCTTTCTGCAGGGCTGAGATGTGGAGGGGTCTATAAGGTCTGGTCTTTCTGCAGGGCTGAGATGTGGAGGGGTCTATAAGGTCTGGTCTTTCTGCAGGGCTGAGATGTGGAGGGGTCTATAAGGTCTGGTCTTTCTGCAGGGCTGAGATGTGGAGGGGTCTATAAGGTCTGGTCTTTCTGCAGGGCTGAGATGTGGAGGGGTCTATAAGGTCTGGTCTTTCTGCAGGGCTGAGATGTGGAGAGGTGGAGGTGCTCGTCCACTCCACTCCCTCAGCTGTCCATCCTTGAAGATGAGGTTGAGAGCGGGCAGCGGAACACCAGACTCGGCCGGGGGCTGGCTGAGAGGACCGGACACTCCACTGTCAGGGTCGGGCTGACCCTGGCTGCCATCCTATAGGGCACACAGGTCAGGGGTCAGTTGTGTATAACACAGGGTCATTAGGCACCAAGCGGAAGAAAATGGATTGAAAGGGCAGGAATTGTCCATGAACAAATACCTGGAATTGTGAAATGTAAATGTAAATGTACAGGTGGAAAACATTGAATAACATCTTCTGTTGTGTATCCAGGTACTTCCATGTTTATTTTTGTATTGTTTTATTTAACTAGGCAAGTCAGTTAAGAACAAATTCTTCTTTACAATGACGGCCTACCAAACGGCAAAAGGCCTCCTGTGGGGACGGGGGCCTGGGATTAAAAATATTAGGACAACACACACATCACGACAAGAGACACCAAAACACTACATAAAGAGAGACCTAGACAACAACATAGCACTGCAGCAACACATGACAACACAACAACACAACATGACAACAACATGATAGCAACACAACATGGAAGCAACACAACATGACAACAACATGATAGCAACACAGCATGACAACAACATGGTAGCAACACAACATGGTAGCAACACAACATGACAACAACATGGAAGCAACACAACATGACAACAACATGGTAGCAACACAACATGGTAGCAACACAACATGACAACAACATGGAAGCAACACAACATGACAACAACATGGTAGCAACACAACATGGTAGCAACACAACATGACAACAACATGGAAGCAACACAACATGACAACAACATGGTAGCAACACAACATGACAACAACATGGTAGCAACACAACATGACAACAACATGGAAGCAACACAACATGACAACAACATGGTAGCAACACAACATGACAACAACATGGTAGCAACACAACATAACAACAACATGGTAGCAACACAACATAACAACAACATGGTAGCAACACAACATGACAACAACATGGTAGCAACACAACATGACAACACCATTGGAAGCAACACAACATGACAACAACATGGTAGCAACACAACATGACAACAACATGGTAGCAACACAACATGACAACAACATGGTAGCAACACAACATGACAACAACATGGTAGCAACACAACATGACAACAACATGGTAGCAACACAACATAACAACAACATGGCAGCAACACAACATGACAACAACATGGTAGCAACACAACATGACAACACCATTGGAAGCAACACAACATGACAACAACATGGTAGCAACACAACATGACAACACCATTGGAAGCAACACAACATGACAACAACATGGTAGCAACACAACATGACAACACCATTGGAAGCAACACAACATGACAACAACATGGTAGCAACACAACATGACAACAACATGGTAGCAACACAACATGACAACAACATGGAAGCAACACAACATGACAACAACATGGTAGCAACACAACATGACAACAACATGGTAGCAACACAACATGACAACAACATGGTAGCAACACAACATGACAACAACATGGAAGCAACACAACATGACAACAACATGGTAGCAACACAACATGACAACAAAATGTGGTCCTTCTGTAGCTCAGTTGGTAGAGCATGGCGCTTGTAACGCCAGGGTAGTGGGTTCGATCCCCAGGACCACCCATACGTAGAATGTATGCACACATGACTGTAAGTCTCTTTGGATAAAAGCGTCTGCTAAATGGCATATACTATTATTATTATTATAAAATGGTAGCAACACAACATGACAACAACATGGAAGCAACACAACATTTACATTTACATTTACATGACAACAACATGGTAGCAACCAAACATGACAACAACATGGTAGCAACACAACATGACAACAACATGGTAGCAACACAACATGACAAGAACATGGTAAGCAACACAACATGACAACAACGTGGTAGCAACACAACATGGTAGCAGCACAAAACATGGTACACAGACAACAGCACAAAGGGCAAGAAGGCAGAGACAACAATACATCACCCAAAGCAGCCACAACTGTCAGTAAGAGTGTCCATGATTGAGTCTTTGAATGAAGAGATTGAAGAGACTGTCCAGTTTGAGTGCCATTAGGACAGCAGCCTATCAGAGCTCATAGGGTGCCATTAGGACAGCAGCCTATCAGAGCTCATAGGGTGCCATTAGGACAGCAGCCTATCAGAGCTCATAGGGTGCCATTAGCACAGCAGCCTATCAGAGCTCATAGGGTGCCATTAGGACAGCAGCCTATCAGAGCTCATAGGGTGCCATTAGGACAGCAGCCTATCAGAGCTCATAGGGTGCCATTAGCACAGCAGCCTATCAGAGCTCATAGGGTGCCATTAGGACAGCAGCCTATCAGAGCTCATAGGGTGCCATTAGGACAGCAGCCTATCAGAGCTCATAGGGTGCCATTAGGACAGCAGCCTATCAGAGCTCATAGGGTGCCATTAGCACAGCAGCCTATCAGGGCTCATCTCATAGGGTGCCATTAGGACAGCAGCCTATCAGAGCCCATAGGGTGCCATTAGCACAGCAGCCTATCAGAGCTCATAGGGTTCCATTAGCACAGCAGCCTATCAGAGCTCATCTCATAGGGTGCCATTAGGACAGCAGCCTATCAGAGCCCATAGGGTGCCATTAGCACAGCAGCCTATCAGAGCTCATAGGGTGCCATTAGGACAGCAGCCTATCAGAGCTCATAGGGTGCCATTAGGACAGCAGCCGTCATTGAAAATAAGAATTTGTTCTTTAACTGACTTGCCTAGTTAAATAAAGGATTAAAAAAAAAAAATATATTATAGATATATATATATATATATATATATATATTACAGATCATATATGGCCATATATATACAGACCAGTCATATCATTACAGATCACTCTGATGGCTAGGACCTAATACAGACCAGTCATATCATTACAGATCACTCTGATGGCCAGGACCTAATACAGACCAGTCATATCAGGGTTATTGGCTGGGTGAGGTACAGAACATGGAAGTAATGAAACCAGCAATACTTATTTTCATGTGGGGGATGTCTGTCTAGACTTGAGTGTTATTTCAAAGGGAAACAGAGTGTTCTGATTGTCATTATGCGACTGGCTGGTTTGATAGGAGCGCTCTTCAAGTGGCAATGAGGCAGAATAGAACAGAACACACAGAGACCTTTTACCTGGAACGACTGAACAAAACTCAGGACCTTCAATGATAGTGTTCGGCTGGAATGAAGTAAGTCTTGAAGGCTGAAACAACAAAGAATTACACCGTCAACTTAAGTTCTTAAAAAAAATATATATATATATGCCATTTATCAGACGGTTTTATCCTGAGCGACTTGCATTCATTTTACGTATGAGTGGTCCAGAAAAACATACCCACTAGCCTGGAGTTAATATCGCCATACTATACCAACTGAGCTACAAAGGACTGCTTAGAAATTAACACTTCTCCCATTTCCCAGCCAAGACAACAACAAATCCTCATTCTTTTCCTCCAGTACCTGTCTTTGCTACAGAGGCCGTGCGAGGCGATCTTTCGGCATATTTTGCGGTTGAGCTCGGAGCTGAAGAGAGGCATCCCAAAGCACAGCTCTAGAGGGACCCAGTCATCTTCTGTCAACGGCACTGCAGGGGGGTACAAAACATTACATCATCAAAAGGGCAAGGGGAAGCATGATGACGTCATCAAACGGAGACACAGAGGAGAGAGAATTCATATAGAATGGAAAGCGAGAGTATAATAAGAAATTAAAATATAACTTTATGATCTATGCCAAGGATGGGCATTCCCATTTGACATAACCTCACAGTAACACAGTGTGCAGTCGTACTCTCCCCTATTTAAAATAAATGGATTGGTGTCAGGAACAGGTTAGCAACTCCCTCCAGCCATACGGGCATTAATCCAATGCTTTTAAAAGCATTAGTGTTCACTTCTGGAGAAGGGCAGAGATTCAGAACACAGTCATAAACTCTTCCAAAGAGACTAATATCCACCTATCATACGACTCAGAATGGGGCATCAACACTATCACTATCACACTACTCAGAATAGGGTATCCACACTATCATACTACTCAGAATGGGGTATCCACACTATCATACTACTCAGAATGGGGTATCCACACTATCATACTACTCAGAATGGGGTATCCACACTATCATACTACTCAGAATGGGGTATCCACACTATCACTATCATATGACTCAGAATGGGGTATCCACACTATCACACTACTCAGAATGGGGTATCCACACTATCATACTACTCAGAATGGGGTATCCACACTATCATACTACTCAGAATGGGGTATCCACACTATCATACTACTCAGAATGGGGTATCCACACTATCACACTACTCAGAATGGGGTATCCACACTATCATACTACTCAGAATGGGGTATCCACACTATCATACTACTCAGAATGGGGTATCCACACTATCATACTACTCAGAATGGGGTATCCACACTATCATACTACTCAGAATGGGGTATCCACACTATCACACTACTCAGAATGGGGTATCCACACTATCACTATCATACTACTCAGAATGGGGTATCCACACTATCATACTACTCAGAATGGGGTATCCACACTATCATACTACTCAGAATGGGGTATCCACACTATCATACTACTCAGAATGGGGTATCCACCTATCATACTACTCAGAATGGGGTATCCACACTATCACTATCACACTACTCAGAATGGGGCATCAACACTATCACTATCATACTACTCAGAATAGGGTATCCACACTATCACTATCATACTACTCAGAATGGGGTATCCACACTATCACTATCATACTACTCAGAATGGGGTATCCACACTATCACTATCATACTACTCAGAATAGGGTATCCACACTATCATACTACTCAGAATGGGGTATCCACACTATCACACTACTCAGAATGGGGTATCCACACTATCACTATCATACTACTCAGAATGGGGTATCCACACTATCACTATCACACTACTCAGAATGGGGTGTCCACACTATCACTATCATACTACTCAGAATGGGGTATCCACACTATCACTATCATACTACTCAGAATGGGGTATCCACACTATCACTATCACACTACTCAGAATGGGGTATCCACACTATCATACTACTCAGAATGGGGTATCCACACTATCACACTACTCAGAATGGGGTGTCCACACTATCATACTACTCAGAATAGGGTATCCACACTATCACTATCATACTACTCAGAATGGGGTATCCACACTATCACACTACTCAGAATAGGGTATCCACACTATCACACTACTCAGAATAGGGTATCCACACTATCACTATCATACTACTCAGAATGGGGTATCCACACTATCACACTACTCAGAATGGGGTATCCACACTATCATACTACTCAGAATAGGGTATCCACACTATCACTATCACACTACTCAGAATGGGGTATCCACACTATCACTATCATACTACTCAGAATGGGGTATCCACACTATCACTATCACACTACATACAGCACTCCCTCTACTGTATAACCTCACGCTGAGCAGCACTCCCCCTACTGTATTACCTCACGCTGAGCAGCACTCCCTCTACTGTATAACCTCACGCTGAGCAGCACTCCCTCTACTGTATAACCTCACGCTGAGCAGCACTCCCTCTACTGTATAACCTCACGCTGAGCAGCACTCCCCCTACTGTATTACCTCACGCTGAGCAGCACTCCCCCTACTGTATTACCTCACGCTGAGCAGCACTCCCCCTACTGTATTACCTCACGCTGCACCTCCCCCTACTGTATAACCTCACGCTGAGCAGCACTCCCTCTACTGTATAACCTCACACTGAGCAGCACTCCCTCTACTGTATAACCTCACACTGAGCAGCACTCCCTCTACTGTATAACCTCACACTGAGCAGCACTCCCTCTACTGTATTACCTCACGTACTGAGCAGCACTCCCTCTACTGTATAACCTCACACTGAGCAGCACTCCCTCTACTGTATTACCTCACGCTGAGCAGCACTCCTCCTACTGTATTACCTCACACTGAGCAGCACTCCCTCTACTGTATTACCTCACGCTGAGCAGCACTCCCCCTACTGTATTACCTCAGCACTCCCCCTACTGTATTACCTCACACTGAGCAGCACTCCCCCTACTGTATTACCTCAGCACTCCCCCTACTGTATTACCTCACACTGAGCAGCACTCCCCCTACTGTATTACCTCAGCACTCCCCTACTGTATTACCTCACACTGAGCAGCACTCCCCTACTGTATTACCTCAGCACTCCCCCTACTGTATTACCTCACACTGAGCAGCACTCCCTCTACTGTATTACCTCACGCTGAGCAGCACTCCCCTACTGTATTACCTCAGCACTCCCCCTACTGTATTACCTCACACTGAGCAGCACTCCCCCTACTGTATTACCTCAGCACTCCCCTACTGTATTACCTCACACTGAGCAGCACTCCCCCTACTGTATTACCTCAGCACTCCCCCTACTGTATTACCTCACACTGAGCAGCACTCCCCCTACTGTATTACCTCAGCACTCCCCCTACTGTATTACCTCACACTGAGCAGCACTCCCTCTACGGTATAACCTCACGCTGGACCTCTCCATTCACTAACCCTTCTTCCAGCCAGGACAATGGCAACAATAAAGATGCAACAAGATGTACACAAAGGAAACGTTTTACTTCATAATTATCAGCTGACTGAATGTGAATCATAATAGTGTAGCTAACCAGATACTTTCACAGGTAAAAATGACTTAAAACTAACGTTATGCAAAGTAGATGTCAATTATTTGTGGCTATCTAGATAGCTAAACAGTCTTAGCTAGCCAGTTTGCCCTACTGACTTACTATGGGACTGCGATTTACGCACATTACTGTGGGTATTGTAGGCAGATAATTTAGTTATGTTTTACACATCAGGTTACGTATCAGGTTACAATATTGTAGTCAGGCAACATACAAAAGGGAAAAATCTCAGTTCATTTTTTCTTGCTTCAGCCCAAATAATGGTGGACATAATGGTGGACATTGGTCCACAATGGTGGACCAAATAATGGTGGACATTCAATACATTTTGCATCATTTTTTTTACATGGTTGTTCCATATACTTTCCGTTGAAGCTTTTCATTGATGCTTAAAAATACCTACAAACGGAGTGCGCATCCGTGTAACACGTCTACCTTTGACTCATTCCTCTCTGCCTCCTTCTTTCCACTCCTCTCCTCTTTTGACCTCACCCTCTCACCTTCCCCCCTACTCACAAGGCAGGCAATACGCTCGACCTCATCTTTACTAGATGCTGTTCTTCCACTAACCTCATTGCAACTCCCCTCCAAGTCTCCGACCACTACCTTGTATCCTTTTCCCTCTCGCTCTCATCCAACACCTCCCACACTGCCCCTACTCGGATGGTATCGCGCCGTCCCAACCTTCGCTCTCTCTCCCCCGCTACTCTCTCCTCTTCCATTCTATCATCTCTTCCCTCCGCTCAAACCTTCTCCAACCTATCTCCTGATTCTGCCTCCTCAACCCTCCTCTCCACCCTCTCTGCATCCTTTGACTCTCTATGTCCCCTATCCTCCAGGCCGGCTCGGTCCTCCCCTCCCGCTCCGTGGCTCGATGACTCATTACGAGCTCACAGAACAGGGCTCCGGGCAGCCGAGCGGAAATGGAGGAAAACTCGCCTCCCTGCGGACCTGGCATCCTTTCACTCCCTCCTCTCTACATTTTCCTCCTCTGTCTCTGCTGCTAAAGCCACTTTCTACCACGCTAAATTCCAAGCATCTGCCTCTAACCCTAGGAAGCTCTTTGCCACCTTCTCCTCCCTCCTGAATCCTCCCCCCCCCTCCTCCCTCTCTGCAGACGACTTCGTCAACCATCTTGAAAAGAAGGTCGACGACATCCGATCCTCGTTTGCTAAGTCAAACGACACCGCTGGTTCTGCTCACACTGCCCTACCCTGTGCTCTGACCTCTTTCTCCCCTCTCTCTCTCCAGATGAAATCTCGCGTCTTGTGACGGCCGGCCGCCCAACAACCTGCCCGCTTGACCCTATCCCCTCCCCTCTTCTCCAGACCATTTCCGGAGATCTTCTCCCTTACCTCACCTCGCTCATCAACTCATCCCTGACCGCTGGCTACGTCCCTTCCGTCTTCAAGAGAGCGAGAGTTGCACCCCTTCTGAAAAAACCTACACTCGATCCCTCCGATGTCAACAATTACAGACCAGTATCCCTTCTTTCTTTTCTCTCCAAAACTCTTGAACGTGCCGTCCTTGGCCAGCTCTCCCGCTATCTCTCTCTGAATGACCTTCTTGATCCAAATCAGTCAGGTTTCAAGACTAGTCATTCAACTGAGACTGCTCTCCTCTGTATCACGGAGGCGCTCCGCACTGCTAAAGCTAACTCTCTCTCCTCTGCTCTCATCCTTCTAGATCTATCGGCTGCCTTCGATACTGTGAACCATCAGATCCTCCTCTCCACCCTCTCCCGAGTTGGGCATCTCGGCGCGGCCCACGCTTGGATTGCGTCCTACCTGACAGGTCGCTCCTACCAGGTGGCGTGGCGAGAATCTGTCTCCTCACCACGCACTCTCACCACTGGTGTCCCCCAGGGCTCTGTTCTAGGCCCTCTCCTATTCTCGCTATACACCAAGTCACTTGGCTCTGTCATAACCTCACATGGTCTCTCCTATCATTGCTATGCAGACGACACACAACTAATCTTCTCCTTTCCCCCTTCTGATGACCAGGTGGCGAATCGCATCTCTGCATGTCTGGCAGACATATCAGTGTGGATGACGGATCACCACCTCAAGCTGAACCTCGGCAAGACGGAGCTGCTCTTCCTCCCGGGGAAGGACTGCCCGTTCCATGATCTCGCCATCACGGTTGACAACTCCATTGTGTCCTCCTCCCAGAGCGCTAAGAACCTTGGTGTGATCCTGGACAACACCCTGTCGTTCTCAACCAACATCAAGGCGGTGGCCCGTTCCTGTAGGTTCATGCTCTACAACATCCGCAGAGTACGACCCTGCCTCACACAGGAAGCGGCGCAGGTCCTAATCCAGGCACTTGTCATCTCCCGTCTGGATTACTGCAACTCGCTGTTGGCTGGGCTCCCTGCCTGTGCCATTAAACCCCTTCAACTCATCCAGAACGCCGCAGCCCGTCTGGTGTTCAACCTTCCCAAGTTCTCTCACGTCACCCCGCTCCTCCGTTCTCTCCACTGGCTTCCAGTTGAAGCTCGCATCCGCTACAAGACCATGGTGCTTGCCTACGGAGCTGTGAGGGGAACGGCACCTCAGTACCTCCAGGCTCTGATCAGGCCCTACACCCAAACAAGGGCACTGCGTTCATCCACCTCTGGCCTGCTCGCCTCCCTACCACTGAGGAAGTACAGCTCCCGCTCAGCCCAGTCAAAACTGTTCGCTGCCCTGGCCCCCAATGGTGGAACAAACTCCCTCACGACGCCAGGACAGCGGAGTCAATCACCACCTTCCGGAGACACCTGAAACCCCACCTCTTTAAGGAATACCTAGGATAGGATAAGTATTCCCTCTCACCCCCCCTTAAGATTTAGATGCACTATTGTAAAGTGACTGTTCCACTGGATGTCATAAGGTGAATGCACCAATTTGTAAGTCGCTCTGGATAAGAGCGTCTGCTAAATGACTTAAATGTAATGTAAATGTAAGTCACTTGGCTCTGTCATAACCTCACATGGTCTCTCCTATCATTGCTATGCAGACGACACACAATTAATCTTCTCCTTTCCCCCTTCTGATGACCAGGTGGCGAATCGCATCTCTGCATGTCTGGCAGACATATCAGTGTGGATGACGGATCACCACCTCAAGCTGAACCTCGGCAAGACGGAGCTGCTCTTCCTCCCGGGGAAGGACTGCCCGTTCCATGATCTCGCCATCACGGTTGACAACTCCATTGTGTCCTCCTCCCAGAGCGCTAAGAACCTTGGTGTGATCCTGGACAACACCCTGTCGTTCTCAACCAACATCAAGGCGGTGGCCCGTTCCTGTAGGTTCATGCTCTACAACATCCGCAGAGTACGACCCTGCCTCACACAGGAAGCGGCGCAGGTCCTAATCCAGGCACTTGTCATCTCCCGTCTGGATTACTGCAACTCGCTGTTGGCTGGGCTCCCTGCCTGTGCCATTAAACCCCTTCAACTCATCCAGAACGCCGCAGCCCGTCTGGTGTTCAACCTTCCCAAGTTCTCTCACGTCACCCCGCTCCTCCGTTCTCTCCACTGGCTTCCAGTTGAAGCTCGCATCCGCTACAAAACCATGGTGCTTGCCTACGGAGCTGTGAGGGGAACGGCACCTCAGTACCTCCAGGCTCTGATCAGGCCCTACACCCAAACAAGGGCACTGCGTTCATCCACCTCTGGCCTGCTCGCCTCCCTACCACTGAGGAAGTACAGTTCCCGCTCAGCCCAGTCTAAACTGTTTGCTGCTCTGGCCCCCCAATGGTGGAACAAACTCCCTCACGACGCCAGGACAGCGGAGTCAATCACCACCTTCCGGAGACACCTGAAACCCCACCTCTTTAAGGAATACCTAGGATAGGATAAGTAATCCCTCTCACCCCCCCCCTTTAAGATTTAGATGCACTATTGTAAAGTGACTGTTCCACTGGATGTCATAAGGTGAATGCACCAATTTGTAAGTCGCTCTGGATAAGAGCGTCTGCTAAATGACTTAAATGTAATGTAATGTAAATGTAACACACTCCGACCCTCCTGTTCTCCACTTCGCGTGCTCGGAGAACGGTAGCGCGCATTTTGAGAAACACCCCTACTGTCATGTCCCTTCTGCTGCTTGCTTTCCTTCTCCAAAAGCAGTGCACTACATAGGGAATAGGGTGCTATTTCAGATCGCCCCCTAGTTTGAGTAGACTGTACTATACCTTCTGCCGCTTGCTTTCCTCCATTGTTGTCCTCTGTGACCAGCTCAAAGGACTCCGTGCTGCTGTTGGCCTCCAACCCACCTCCCAGATGACTGTCTCCTGTATAGACAATATCAAATAATTATACACTGAGTGTACAAAACATTAGGAACACCTGCTCTATCCATGACAGACTGACCAGGTGAAAGCTATGATATTTTATTGATGTCACCTGTTAAATCCACTTCAGTGTAGATGAAGGGGAGGAGTCAGGTTAAAAATGAAGGGGAGGAGTCAGGTTAAAGATGAAGGAGAGGAGTCAGGTTAAAGATGAAGGAGAGGAGTCAGGTTAAAGATGAAGGAGAGGAGTCGGGTTAAAGATGAAGGGGAGCAGTCAGGTTAAAGATGAAGGGGAGCAGTCAGGTTAAAGATGAAGGGGAGGAGTCAGGTTAAAGATGAAGGGGAGGAGTCGGGTTAAAGATGAAGGGGAGGAGTCGGGTTAAAGATGAAGGGGAGGAGTCGGGTTAAAGATGAAGGGGAGGAGTCGGGTTAAAGATGAAGGGGAAGAGTCGGGTTAAAGATGACGGGGAGGAGTCGGGTTAAAGATGACGGGGAGGAGTCGGGTTAAAGATGACGGGAGGAGTCAGGTTAAAGATGAAGGGGAGGAGTCAGGTTAAAGATGAAGGGGAGGAGTCAGGTTAAAGATGAAGGGGAGCAGTCAGGTTAAAGATGAAGGGGAGGAGTCAGGTTAAAGATGAAGAGGAGGAGTCAGGTTAAAGATGAAGGGGAGGAGTCAGGTTAAAGATGAAGGGGAGGAGTCGGGTTAAAGATGCAGTCAGGTTAAAGATGAAGGGAGCAGTCAGGTTAAAGATGAAGGGGAGGAGTCAGGTTAAAGATGAAGAGGAGGAGTCAGGTTAAAGATGAAGAGGAGGAGTCAGGTTAAAGATGAAGAGGAGGAGTCAGGTTAAAGATGAAGGGGAGGAGTCAGGTTAAAGATGAAGGGGAGGAAGGTTAAAGATGAAGGGGAGCAGTCAGGTTAAAGATGAAGGGAGCAGTCAGGTTAAAGATGAAGGGGAGCAGTCAGGTTAAAGATGAAGGGGAGGAGTCAGGTTAAAGATGAAGGGGAGGAGTCAGGTTAAAGATGAAGGGGAGCAGTCAGGTTAAAGATGAAGGGGAGGAGTCAGGTTAAAGATGAAGGGGAGCAGTCAGGTTAAAGATGAAGGGGAGCAGTCAGGTTAAAGATGAAGGGGAGAGTCAGGTTAAAGATGAAGGGGAGCAGTCAGGTTAAAGATGAAGGGGAGGAGTCAGGTTAAAGATGAAGGGGAGGAGTCAGGTTAAAGATGAAGGGGAGGAGACAGGTTAAAGATGAAGGGGAGGAGTCAGGTTAAAGATGAAGGGGAGCAGTCAGGTTAAAGATGAAGAGGAGCAGTCAGGTTAAAGATGAAGGGGAGCAGTCAGGTTAAAGATGAAGGGGAGGAGTCAGGTTAAAGATGAAGGGGAGGAGTCAGGTTAAAGATGAAGGGGAGCAGTCAGGTTAAAGATGAAGAGGAGGAGTCAGGTTAAAGATGAAGGGGAGGAGTCAGGTTAAAGATGAAGGGGAGGAGTCAGGTTAAAGATGAAGAGGAGGAGTCAGGTTAAAGATGAAGGGGAGGAGTCAGGTTAAAGATGAAGGGGAGGAGTCAGGTTAAAGATGAAGAGGAGGAGTCAGGTTAAAGATGAAGGGGAGGAGTCAGGTTAAAGATGAAGGGAGGAGTCAGGTTAAAGATGAAGAGGAGGAGTCAGGTTAAAGATGAAGGGGAGGAGTCAGGTTAAAGATGAAGGGGAGCAGTCAGGTTAAAGATGAAGGAGGAGTCAGGATAAAGATGAAGGGAGAGTCAGGTTAAAGATGAAGAGGAGGAGTCAGGTTAAAGATGAAGGGGAGCAGTCAGGTTAAAGGATTATGAAGACTTGAGACATGGATTGTGTCTGTGTGTCATTCAGAGGGTGAATGGGAAAGACACAATATTTAAGTGTCTTTGAACGAGTTATCGTAGTAGTGCTGCTGGGTTTTTCACGCTCAACAGTTTCTCATGTGTATTAACAATGGTCCAACGCCCTGGTCAGTCCCTAGACACACCCATTGTCACTTCCAGGTTTGAGTGGCTGTAGGAAGTGGGTGTGTCCAAGTCCAAGGAGGGGCATTTTGACAGGAGAGAGGTGGGAAAATCAAACATATGTTAGTTGGAAAGCCTAGTTTTTTTTGATGCTGGACAGGTGAGACTTGAGTTGGAGCATTACTAAGAAGAGGTTTACCTTCCTGTTTGTGTCTGACACCAGGAGAGAACAATGTTTTGGAAGGCGATTTCCACGGCCTGTTGATTCTTTTTGGGGTCTTTGGCTTCATGGATTTCCTTTGGATCAGACCTACCCATATTTCCTTTGGATAAGACCTACCCATATTTCCTTTGGATAAGACCTACCCATATTTCCTTTGGATAAGACCTACCCATATTTCCTTTGGATAAGACCTACCCATATTTCCTTTGGATAAGACCTACCCATATTTCCTTTGGATAAGACCTACCCATATTTCCTTTGGATAAGACCTACCCATATTTCCTTTGGATAAGACCTACCCATATTTCCTTTGGATAAGACCTACCCATATTTCCTTTGGATAAGACCTACCCATATTTCCTTTGGATAAGACCTACCCATATTTCCTTTGGATAAGACCTACCCATATTTCCTTTGGATAAGACCTATCCATATTGCCTTTGGATAAGACCTACCCATATTTCCTTTGGATAAGACCTATCCATATTGCCTTTGGATAAGACCTACCCATATTGCCTTTGGATAAGACCTACCCATATTTCCTTTGGATAAGACCTACCCATATTTCCTTTGGATAAGACCTATCAATGTTTATATCCCAGGACAAATTAGCTAGCAACAGCAAGCTAGCTAAATAGGACAAATTAACGTTAGATAGCAGGTGCAAGCTAATATTATGAGCTAAATTGCCAATGTAATTGGTTCAGAGTTTGTTTTGATATTTAAACCTGCGAGTCGTGATCGCGTTGTGTGGAGGGGCAAAATAAAGGTATGCACGATAGCGTAACACGGAACCCAAACCGGCTGCCCGCGTGCGCCCGCGTGCCCCATCGTGCGCCCGCGTGCCCCATCGTGCGCCATCGTGCGCCATCGTGCGCCATCGTGCGCCATCGTGCGCCCGCGTGCGCCATCGTGCCCCATCGTGCGCCATCGTGCATAAACACACTGTCCACAGCTTTGTGCGCAGCTTGACATCATGTTGCATAAGTTGTCCACTGTTTGCTCAAATTCTGTTGGACGTACTACTCCTGCATGTCACTGCATCATAACAAGAGGTCCTCATAAAGGGGGCGGCAGCGTAGCCTAGTGGTTAGAGCGTTGGACTAGTAACCGGAAGGTTGCGAGTTCAAACCCCCGAGCTGACAAGGTACAAATCTGTTGTTCTGCCCCTGAACAGGCAGTTAATCCACTGTTCCCAGGCCGTCATTGAAAATAAGAATATGTTCTTAACTGACTTTCCTGGTTAAATAAAGGTAAACAAATTTTTTTTTTTAAAGAAGAACGCTTCCTGAGTATGTTTGCCAAAGTAGGAGCTCATAGACAGGTCAAAGACACGTTGAGTAACGGCAAGGTCAGACGATCTACATCCCCCTTGGGTGTCTCAACTGTAGTGCTTGGTTTTGCATTGATTACAGAGGCTTCAATGCGAAGACCCCTCTTGACGCCTACCCCATGCCTCAAATTGAGGAAATACTAGAGTCCTTACAACAGTATTCAGCACAATCAATCTCAAGAGTGGATACTGCCAGAGGCCTTATCCGAGTTCCTCATTTTTCCCTTTGGTTTGAAAATGCTGGTTCCAAAGGCTCATGGGAATAGCCCTTGAAGATGTGAAGGGGAAGTGTTGCTTTGCTTTACATTGATGACGTTGTAGTCCCGCTCAGAGCAACAACACCTGGAAAACCTGACAGCTGTGTTCAGCAGGTTGCACAAAGCCGAGCGTGAACCTGAAGAAGTGTAACCAGAGGAACATCTCCTTCTTAGGCCATGTGGTGTCCACTGAGGGCATCGTGACCCAGGTAAAAAAAAATAAGAAGAAGGTTGAGGCTGTCCAGTGTTGTCCAACACCTCAGTCGGTCAAGGGCGTGGTTTCTAGGTATGACAGGATGGTAGTATCATTGTTTCATCTCTCACTACGCAGACAACTCTGCTCCCCTCAATACTCTGAAGAAGAATGATGTGTCTTGGGCATCAGAATGCCAGAAGAGGACTTGAAAGAGACCAAAGCATTAGGGCTCTTCTACCTGGCCTGTAAAGTACAAACAGATTCCAGTGACATCGGGCTTGGTGCTGTTTCGAAACAAGCGATTGATGTCGGTGAGTTATTGCCTCTGGATCAAGAATGCTGAACTCTGCTGAGAAGAATTACTCTGTCTCTGAGCGGGAGTGCCTAGCAACTAATTTGGGCGGTGGAAAAGAGGCTGTCTTTCCTTGAAGGGAGGACATTCAAGGTCGTTACTGAACACTAAGCCCTGGCCTGGCTGTTCAACCATCCAACGCCCAAGTCAAGACTGGTAAGATGGATGATCAGACTACAGGAGTTTGACTTCCATATCACCGATAGAAAAGGACAGTGCAACATTGTTCCGGATGCTCTCTCCCACACCCTGGTTGGGGTACGGACGCAAACCACGGTCTGCATCAGCCAAGCATCCAGCAGTCACAAATGCTCACTCCCCGTGGACCGGTCTGACAAAGCTTCAGCTCAGCAGTCCTGAGCTGCAGACCATAATGGAGGAAGTCCTGGATAGAAGTGGACGCATCAACTACGGCATTGAAAATGGGTATCTATACCGGGTCATCCCTGTTGGACAGGGAGGTCCGAAGTCACCTCGGATAGAGCCCCTCTCACCAATAACCACCATTAAAATCTTAGCTACAGTATAATGACAAACTATAATGACTCATCATCCTCTCCTAATCTGGCCACAACTCTGATTCATTTTATAGCAGGTTTGCGAATCACAAAAATAAATACAATTACATTGTGGTATAGTTAGAAGTGCAAAATGCAGAAATTGCTCAGCCATTTCCTGGTTTCTAAAATTCTAATAGTTCGCCTAATTTCAGTTTGTGACAAAACAAGCTGTCATTGTGGAGAGAATCATTGTACCATCTATCTAAACCGCTGTGAAATATCTTGACCGTAAACAATGTATTTGTATTGTCAGCTGTTTGAAGCTGGTGTACAAAACCTACAGTAAAAGCCACAAAAACTAAATAGGGAGAATAGAAATAGAGCACATAGAACAGATCTACCGCTTCTTAGGCGCACTTGCAATGAGACAGACTATAACTCACATTTCTATGTTAATTTTGTCGCGTCACCTAAAAAGTTACATATTGCAGCTTTATATCCTCCAAGCCAAACCCCTCTCCACCTCCCCTCACAGTTCTCCCCCCTTAACCCCAGCCAAGCTTGTCCCAACCTCCCATCTTTGCAAACCCTTACCCACTGGAGTCAAGCTTGTCCAAACCTCCCATCCTTGCAATCCCTTACCCACTGGAGTCAAGCTTGTCCCACCCTCCCATCCTTACCCACTGGAGCAAAGCTTGTCCCAACCTCCCACCCTTACCCACGGGAGTCAAGCTTGTCCCAACCTCCCACCCTTACCCACGGGAGTCAAGCTTATCCCAACCTCCCATCCTTACCCACTGGAGCAAAGCTTGTTCCAACCTCCCATCCTTACCCACTGGAGCAAAGCTTGTCCCAACCTCCCACCCTTCCCCACGGAGTCAAGCTTGTCCCAACCTCCCACCCTTACCCACGGGAGTCAAGCTTGTCCCAACCTCCCACCCTTACCCATGGCAGTCAAGCTTGTTCCAACCTCCCATCCTTTCCCACCCTTACCCACCTAAGTCAAGCTTGTCCCAACCTCCCATCCTTGCAAACCCTTACCCACTGGAGTCAAGCTTGTCCCAACCTCCCATCCTTACCCACTGGAGTCAAGCTTGTCCCACCATCCCATCCTTACCCACTGGAGCAAAGCTTGTCCCAACCTCCCACCCTTACCCACGGGAGTCAAGCTTGTTCCAACCTCCCATCCTTTCCCACCCTTACCCACCTAAGTCAAGCTTGTCCCAACCTCCCATCCTTGCAAACCCTTACCCACTGGAGTCAAGCTTGTCCCAACCTCCCATCCTTACCCACTGGAGTCAAGCTTGTCCCACCCTCCCATCCTTACCCACTGGAGCAAAGCTTGTCCCAACCTCCCACCCTTACCCACGGGAGTCAAGCTTATCCCAACCTCCCATCTTTACCCACTGGAGCAAAGCTTGTCCCAACCTCCCACCCTTACCCACGGGAGTCAAGCTTGTCCCAACCTCCCAACCTCCCACCCTTACCCACGGGAGTCAAGCTTGTTCCCACCTCCCATCCTTTCCCACCCTTACCCACCTAAGTCAAGCTTGTTCCAACCTTCCACCCTTACCCACCTAAGTCAAGCTTGTTCCAACCTCCCACCCTTACCCACGGGAGTCAAGCTTGTCCCAACCTCCCACCCTTACCCACGGGAGTCAAGCTTGTTCCAACCTCCCATCCTTTCCCACCCTTACCCACCTAAGTCAAGCTTGTTCCAACCTCCCACCCTTACCCACCTAAGTCAAGCTTGTTCCAACCTCCCATCCTTGCCCACCCTTACCCACCTAAGTCAAGCTTGTCCCAACCTCCCATCCTTGCAAACCCTTACCCACTGGAGTCAAGCTTGTCCCAACCTCCCATCCTTGCCCACCCTTACCCACCCCAGCCAAGCTTGTCCCAACCTCCCATCTTCTCCTACCCTCCCTACCTCTCAGGCATACTTCCATCCATCGACTTTCTCATCCATTCCCACATCATATACCCTACAGCTCTCCTTGAAGTTCTTGATGATCCGATAAATGGTTGATTTAGGTGCAATATTACTGGCAGCAATATCCTTGCCTGTGAAGGCCTTTTTGTGCAAAGCAGGTAACCATTGTTGACAGAGGAAGAACAATGATTCCAGGTACCACCCTCCTTTTGAAGCTGTTTGAACTCAATCAGAATGACAGAGTGATCTCCAGCCTTGTCCTCGTCAACACTCACACCTGTGTTAACGAGAGAATCACTGACGTGATGTCAGCTGGTCCTTTTGTGGCAGGGCTGAAATGCATTGGAAATGTTTTGGGGGGGGATTCAGTTTATTTGCATGACAAATAGGGACTTTGCAAGTAATTGCAATTCATCTGATCACTCCCCATAACATTCTGGAGTATATGCAAATTGCAATCATACAAAGTCTGCTGACTTTGTGAAAATTCATATTTGTGCCATTCTCAGAACTTTTGGCCATAACTGTAGTGCACACATCATTTTTTTCAAATTCATCCTCTTCTCAAAGCAGGGGACTCTCCACCTTCAAACTGGAAAGGTTTCCTACCTCGTCCTCTTCTCAGAGCAGGGGACTCTCCTCCTTCAAACTGGAAAGGTTTCCTACCTCGTCCTCTTCTCAGAGCAGGGGACTCTCCTCCTTCAAACTGGAAAGGTTTCCTACCTCGTCCTCTTCTCAGAGCAGGGGACTCTCCTCCTTCAAACTGGAAAGGTTTCCTACCTCGTCCTCTTCTCAGAGCAGGGGACTCTCCTTCAAACTGGAAAGGTTTCCTACCTCGTCCTCTTCTCAGAGCAGGGGACTCTCCTCTTTCAAACTGGAAAGGTTTCCTACCTCGTCCTCTTCTCAGAGCAGGGGACTCTCCTCTTTCAAACTGGAAAGGTTTCTTGTAGCTTGATTAGAGCTTCATCGACACTTCTGAATTCCATCCTGCGCGCCTTCCATACCCACAGCACTGCCGTTGAGACTTAATTCCTTTTCCCTCCATTGAATGTCTGATCGGAATGTATTCCTTGCGTCCCTCTCTCAGTTTAGCAGACAGGTCCTGGACAAATCGAATGGGCCGGCTGTGGAATGTATTCCTTGCGTCCCTCTCTCAGTTTAGCAGACAGGTCCTGGACAAATCGAATGGGCCGGCTGTGGAATGTATTCCTTGCGTCCCTCTCTCAGTTTAGCAGACAGGTCCTGGACAAATCGAATGGGCCGGCTGTGGAATGTATTCCTTGCGTCCTCTCTCAGTTTAGCAGACAGGTCCTGGACAAATCGAATGGGCCGGCTGTGGAATGTATTCCTTGCGTCCCTCTCTCAGTTTAGCAGACAGGTCCTGGACAAATCGAATGGGCCGGCTGTGGAATGTATTCCTTGCGTCCCTCTCTCAGTTTAGCAGACAGGTCCTGGACAAATCGAATGGGCCGGCTGTGGAATGTATTCCTTGCGTCCCTCTCTCAGTTTAGCAGACAGGTCCTGGACAAATCGAATGGGCCGGCTGTGGAATGTATTCCTTGCGTCCCTCTCTCAGTTTAGCAGACAGGTCCTGGACAAATCGAATGGGCCGGCTGTGGATTTTGATCTCCTTTCTCCCCCTCATGTTTTTTTTTGGTCTGATTGTTCCTGGACAAGTTTGAGATGGGCCAGGCTGTGGAATGTTCCTCTGTTTCACCCCGATCCGATGGCATCATTTCAGATCTTCTCAGTGATTAGCAGACAGTTCCTCTGACATTAGTTGGACAACGGCTGTGGATTTTGATCTCCTTTCTTCCGGACAATATTCTCATGTTTTTTTTTGTCTGATTGCTGGTCCATTCAGTTTGAAGATGACCTTTGGCAAAAGGTATTTTGTTGTCTCTGTTTCATGCCCATCCGATGGCATCATTTCACATCTTTCTTGGTGATATACCCTTGTCTTGTTCATTCATGCACATTAGTTTGATTCAACATGCCTGGTCTTGTTCATTCATGCACATGCTTGTCTTGTTCATTCATTCACATGCCTTTCATCTCATTCTGTTTGCTTGCTGGTCCAATTCATCTTCTAAAATGTGCATCTTTGTTTCCAAAAGGTATTTTGTTGTCTTGTTCATTCATGCACATGCCTTGTCTTGTTCATTCATGCACATGCCTTGTCTTGTTCATTCATGCACATGCCTTGTCTTGTTCATTCATGCACATGCCTTGTCTTGTTCATTCATGCACATGCCTTGTCTTGTTCATTCATGCACATGCCTTGTCTTGTTCATTCATGCACATGCCTTGTCTTGTTCATTCATGCACATGCCTTGTCTTGTTCATTCATGCACATGCCTTGTCTTGTTCATTCATGCACATGCCTTGTCTTGTTCATTCATGCACATGCCTTGTCTTGTTCATTCATGAACACAACAGTTTCTACTTTATTTTTAGTGAATCTACTTTTATAATAACAGAGTCTAACAGTTTGTTTGTTTTGCTGTGCATTGAGAGCATTTTAGCTATGTTTTCCTTGATAGTATTTAACTGTTCATTACTCTCTCTTGCATCTCCAAGTTGTTCCTCGTCTTTTCCTCTGAGGGAAGTCATGCCTTGTTAGTGTCGCCGCACCACTTTACTAACTGATTGGTTCGCTGTTGTACATAACTGATCGCTCACACTCTCCCAGCTGCTTGGGGATATGTTGGTCTGGTTTCTCCATGTATCCTATCGGTACGCACATGCACCTCTGAATTAACTCTTAACTTTTATAATACATATTGAACGCCATCTTTTGTAGGTAAGAGGAAGTAGGAGGCTGGGGTGACATCATGATGATGAGAGAAACAATTAGCAACAGGAACGCTGCAATTAAACCAGACTGATGGCCATCGTTACCTCGCTGGTACCATTAAACCAGACTGATGGCTACTGGTACCATTAAACCAGACTGATGGCTACTGGTACCATTAAACCAGACTGATGGCTATCATTACCTCGCTGGTACCATTAAACCAGACTGATGGCTGTTCTTTTGCATTGGATGTGCTGCATACGCCAATGTCGCACTTCTGTTGAAAGGTGGCAGAGCTGGAGCGGTGTTTGTCAGACCACGAGACATCCCGAAATCTCACGAAAATGTCTGTAGCGAACAAACGGTTTGGCCCCTCTATGGAAAGATGAGACTCTCGAACACGATGGTGTTCTCCGTGTTGCTCCATGACCCCCTCAAGTGTCCTGGGACTCGTCGGAAGTCGGCACAGCTGACCTGCCAACTTCTATCTGTAGCGTCCCAACAGTGTGGGCAACACACTAATATGGAAAGGTGAGACTCGAACGAACATGTTGAGCGTTTTGCTGTAGGACGCCCACAACAATCACAAGACTCATCTGAAGGTCCCCCGGTACCAGTTTAAAAAATGAAGGGAATTATATATTAAGAGAGTTTAGTGCCAATAATATCTGTTGTTCTATGTAGTGAATCTGTTAGTCAATGCATTTGTACGGGCAAATAGATAGAATTCAATTTTTCATCAAATATATATATTTTTTAATACTTCAAGGGCTCTTAAAATTCATAATCAAATGGCTAGATGGGTTTGACATTCTTAAAATAATTCCATATAGCTAGTATAACTCCTGGTCTAAAGTAGTGCTCCTGCCCTCCAGCTTAGGGAGCAGAACCCAGGATACCAACCAGACTGCCCTCCAGCTTAGGGAGCAGAACCCAGGATACCAACCAGACTGCCCTCCAGCTTAGGGAGCAGAACCCAGGATACCAACCAGACTGCCCTCCAGTTTAGGGAGCAGAACCCAGGATACCAACCAGACTGCCCTCCAGCTTAGGGAGCAGAACCCAGGATACCAACCAGACTGCCCTCCAGTTTAGGGAGCAGAACCCAGGATACCAACCAGACTGCCCTCCAGTTTAGGGAGCAGAACCCAGGATACCAACCAGACTGCCCTCCAGCTTAGGGACCAGAACCCAGGATACAAACCAGACTGCCCTCCAGCTTAGGGAGCAGAACCCAGGATACCAACCAGACTGCCCTCCAGTTTAGGGAGCAGAACCCAGGATACCAACCAGACTGCCCTCCAGCTTAGGGAGCAGAACCCAGGATACCAACCAGACTGCCCTCCAGTTTAGGGAGCAGAACCCAGGATACCAACCAGACTGCCCTCCAGCTTAGGGAGCAGAACCCAGGATACCAACCAGACTGCCCTCCAGTTTAGGGAGCAGAACCCAGGATACCAACCAGACTGCCCTCCAGTTTAGGGAGCAGAACCCAGGATACCAACCAGACTGCCCTCCAGCTTAGGGAGCAGAACCCAGGATACCAACCAGACTGCCCTCCAGCTTAGGGAGCAGAACCCAGGATACCAACCAGACTGCCCTCCAGTTTAGGGAGCAGAACCCAGGATACCAACCAGACTGCCCTCCAGCTTAGGGAGCAGAACCCAGGATACCAACCAGACTGCCCTCCAGTTTAGGGAGCAGAACCCAGGATACCAACCAGACTGCCCTCCAGCTTAGGGAGCAGAACCCAGGATACAAACCAGACTGCCCTCCAGCTTAGGGAGCAGAACCCAGGATACCAACCAGACTGCCCTCCAGTTTAGGGAGCAGAACCCAGGATACCAACCAGACTGCCCTCCAGCTTAGGGAGCAGAACCCAGGATACCAACCAGACTGCCCTCCAGTTTAGGGAGCAGAACCCAGGATACCAACCAGACTGCCCTCCAGCTTAGGGAGCAGAACCCAGGATACCAACCAGACTGCCCTCCAGTTTAGGGAGCAGAACCCAGGATACCAACCAGACTGCCCTCCAGCTTAGGGAGCAGAACCCAGGATACAAACCAGACTGCCCTCCAGTTTAGGGAGCAGAACCCAGGATACCAACCAGACTGCCCTCCAGCTTAGGGAGCAGAACCCAGGATACAAACCAGACTGCCCTCCAGCTTAGGGAGCAGAACCCAGGATACCAACCAGACTGCCCTCCTCATTAGTTCTGGGTCTCCAGTTTAGGGAGCAGAACCCAGGATGCCAACCAGACTGCACTCCTCATTAGTTCTGGGTCTCCAGTTTAGGGAGCAGAACCCAGGATACCAACCAGACTGCCCTCCAGCTTAGGGAGCAGAACCCAGGATACCAACCAGACTGCCCTCCAGTTTAGGGAGCAGAACCCAGGATACCAACCAGACTGCCCTCCAGCTTAGGGAGCAGAACCCAGGATACAAACCAGACTGCCCTCCAGCTTAGGGAGCAGAACCCAGGATACCAACCAGAATGCCCTCCTCATTAGTTCTAGGTCTCCAGTTTAGGGAGCAGAACCCAGGATGCCAACCAGACTGCTCTCCTCATTAGTTCTGGGTCTCCTGCTTCTTCAGGGCCAGGAGTCTTTCCCATCCACCTGAGTTTCTCCTGGCCAGGTGCTGCTTAGCAGATAGTTAGTGCATCAATACCTTGGTAAATGTCACTGAAAAGACACAGTAACCTTCCTCCTGTCCACCCTACCCTGTTACTGTTACCCACCTGCCATCAGACCTACTCCCACCCTGCACCACTACCCACCCCTGCAGTCTGATCCTAACCCCAATCCCACCCCGGTCCTCCACTCCACTCACTCCTGCAGTCTGATCCTACCCCCAATCCCACCCCGGTCCTCGACTCCACCCACCCCTGCAGTCTGATCCTACCCCCAATCCCACCCCGGTCCTCCACTCCACTCACCCCTGCAGTCTGATCCTAACCCCAATCCCACCACGGTCCTCCACTCCACTCACCCCTGCCCTGATCCTACCCCAAACCCCGGTCCTCCCACCACCCCTGCAGTCTGTCCTCCCTCCACTCCACTCACCCCTGCCGTCTGATCCTACCCCCAATCCCACCCCGGTCCTCCACTCCACTCACCCCTGCAGTCTGATCCTACCCCTAATCCCACCCCGGTCCTCCACTCCACTCACCCCTGCCGTCGGAGCTCTCGCTGGCCCTCCTGCGGTGCCTGTTGTTGGGGTTGAGCATGGTGATGTAACCACACTGGTGCTCCAGATCCACCTTCTCCCTCAGCAGCAGCAGGGCCTTGTGGACACACATGTTGGAGGAGGAGAACTCTGTGGGAGGGGGGGGCAGAAAGAGTTCAACTAGGTTTACGCAGAAAGATTTGTATATCAACTCTTACATGTGATACTTCTAACGTGTCACTTCTTGTAGTCAACCAAATTCAACAGAAGAGAGGGCTTGAGAAAGCAACAGGTCTCTGACTTGATTATCAGATACTATTGTCAGTTCTGCAGGCTCAGATAGATAGCAGTGCATCAACTACAGCAGCTTGAGAACCAGCTACCTCCTTTGAGATCCTCCCGGTCAAACGGGAAGGGGACGTGAACTGTCTCTCCATGACCCTGCAGCCCATGGCCCTGTGGACCCAGAGAGACTTACGTTAGAAACCTGTGTGTGGTTAAATTAGATATATTTTTATTTAACCTTTATTTAACTAGGCAAGTCAGTGAAGAACACATTTTTATTTACAATGACTGCCTACACCGGCCAAACTCGGACAACGCTGGGCCAATTCTGCACCGCCCTATGGGACTCCCGATCATGGCCGGTTGTGATACAGCCTGGAATCGAACCAGGCTGTCTGTAGTGACGCCTCTAGCACTGAGATGCAGAGCCTTAGACCACTGTGATACAGCCTGGAATCGAACCAGGGTCTGTAGTGACGCCTCTCGCACTGAGATGCAGAGCCTTAGACCACTGCGCCACTCGGGTGTGTATGTGTCTCTTACCTGTATGAGTACAGCGGAGTGTGTGAGGGCGTCATTGAGCATGGTCAGCACGTTAGACGAAGGTACCACACCAGGGTCGTGACCCCAGGAAGTGATCAGCAACCTGTCATAGACCTGGAATTCATACAACATATTAATCACCAGGGATCCTCACAACCAGAGAAACTGTATTTTGATGCAATAATTGGTTTACTGGAGTTTGTCTTTCTGATGACAGGTAGAAGGCTTAACAGCAAGGACCAGCGGTCTCCCAGACAGAGATAAAGCCAAGTCCTAGACTAAGACGGAAGTTCTCCATTGAATTATATTTTTAGTCCAAGACAAAGATAAATGTATGTCTGTGAAACCAGTCCACAGAATATTGGACAGTTAAAACTGACCTGGAAGCAGTCTGGTAGTTTCTATAGACTGACCTGGAAGCAGTCTGGTAGTTTCTATAGACTGACCTGGAAGCAGTCTGGTAGTTTCTATAGACTGACCTGAAAGATATCCGGTAGTTTCTACAGACTGACCTGGAAGATGTCTGGTAGTTTCTACAGACTGACCTGAAAGCAGTCTGGTAGTTTCTACTGACTGACCTGGAAGATGTCTGGTAGTTTCCGGAGCCGGGAGCCCTTGGACAGCAGCAGGGAGGGAGGACCCTGGCCCGTCACATGGTACAGATAGAGCTTGAACCAGATGGAGCTCACCTCTGGGATGGCTGGCCCAATGTGCTGCAAGGGGAACAACAATACCATTAATGAATGTATGGTTGAATAGGGACAGGAAAAAGCACATGCAACTTTATGTACCATTACCTCAGTCTGATTAGCTGGAGCCAAGGATGGTGTTCAATTAAATCCATCAACCAACAAAGGATGGTACTGATCCTCCCTCCTGACTGGTGCTGATCCTCCCTCCTGACTGGTGCTGATCCTCCCTCCTGACTGGTACTGATCCTCCCTCCTGACTGGTACTGATCCTCCCTCCTGACTGATCCTCCCTCCTGACTGGTGCTGAACCTCCCTCCTGACTGGTACTGAACCTCCCTCCTGACTGGTGCTGAACCTCCCTCCTGACTGGTGCTGAACCTCCCTCCTGACTGGTACTGATCCTCCCTCCTGACTGGTACTGATCCTCCCTCCTGACTGATCCTCCCTCCTGACTGGTGCTGAACCTCCCTCCTGACTGGTGCTGATCCTCCCTCCTGACTGGTACTGAACCTCCCTCCTGACTGGTACTGAACCTCCCTCCTGACTGGTACTGAACCTCCCTCCTGACTGGTACTGAACCTCCCTCCTGACTGGTACTGAACCTCCCTCCTGACTGGTACTGAACCTCCCTCCTGACTGGTGCTGATCCTCCCTCCTGACTGGTGCTGATCCTCCCTCCTGACTGGTGCTGATCCTCCCTCCTGACTGGTACTGATCCTCCCTCCTGACTGGTGCTGATCCTCCCTCCTGACTGGTGCTGATCCTCCCTCCTGACTGGTGCTGATCCTCCCTCCTGACTGGTGCTGATCCTCCCTCCTGACTGGTACTGATCCTCCCTCCTGACTGGTACTGATACTCCCTCCTGACTGGTACTGATCCTCCCTCCTGACTGGTGCTGATCCTCCTGACTGGTACTGATCCTCCCTCCTGACTGGTACTGATCCTCCCTCCTGACTGGTACTGATCCTCCCTCCTGACTGGTACTGATCCTCCCTCCTGACTGGTACTGATCCTCCCTTCTGACTGGTGCTGATCCTCCCTCCTGACTGATCCTCCCTCCTGACTGGTGCTGATCCTCCCTCCTGACTGGTACTGATCCTCCCTCCTGACTGATCCTCCCTCCTGACTGGTACTGATCCTCCCTCCTGACTGGTACTGATCCTCCCTCCTGACTGGTACTGATCCTCCCTCCTGACTGGTGCTGATCCTCCCTCCTGACTGGTGCTGATCCTCCCTCCTGACTGATCCTCCCTCCTGACTGGTGCTGATCCTCCCTCCTGACTGGTACTGATCCTCCCTCCTGACTGGTACTGATCCTCCCTCCTGACTGGTACTCCCTCCTGACTGGTACTGATCCTCCCTCCTGACTGGTACTGATCCTCCCTCCTGACTGGTACTGATCCTCCCTCCTGACTGGTACTGATACTCCCTCCTGACTGGTGCTGATCCACCACGGCAACATGTCCTGTTAGTCAGAGAGACAGGATTGGCAACATGTCCTGTTAGTCAGAGAGACAGGATTGGCAACATGTCCTGTTAGTCAGAGAGACAGGATTGCCAACATGTCCTGTTAGTCAGAGAGACAGGATTGGCAACATGTCCTGTTAGTCAGAGAGACAGGATTGACAACATGTCCTGTTAGTCAGAGAGACAGGATTGACAACATGTCCTGTTAGTCAGAGAGACAGGATTGGCAACATGTCCTGTTAGTCAGAGAGACAGTCCTGTTAGTCAGAGAGACATTGGAGTCAGACATGTCCTGTTAGTCAGAGAGACAGGATTGACAACATGTCCTGTTAGTCAGAGAGACAGGATTGGCAACATGTCCTGTTAGTCAGAGAGACAGGATTGGCAACATGTCCTGTTAGTCAGAGAGACAGGATTGGCAACATGTCCTGTTAGTCAGAGAGACAGGATTGACAACATTGGCAACATGTCCTGTTAGTCAGAGAGACAGGATTGACAACATGTCCTGTTAGTCAGAGAGACAGGATTGGCAACATGT